>NW_007249289.1:222990-225760 GCF_000164805.1 Carlito syrichta | reverse complement strand
GCCACTGCACTCCAGTCTGGGTGACAGAGTGAGACTCCAACTCCAAAAAAAAAAAAGAAGGGGAGTGGGGGGAATGAGTGAATGGCAAAGAGAAAGAAGAGCAGAAGGGCATTATAAACCATTATAAACCATTACAAAACCAGGTGTGGCAAAGGCAGTGACTGGGCTGTGGGGTGGGGGGGCTGGCAGAGTCAGATTGGAACCCAGGACACAAGGGAAAATCAGGGAAACTCACCCCATCTTTATTTAAAATTTCCACATTTTGTTCATCGGGCATTTTTTTGCATGAATTTTGGGTTCTTAAAAAATATTAGCCGGGCTCGGTGGCTCAGCCTGTATTCCCGTGCCTTTGGGAGGCTGAGGTGAGTGGATTGCATGAGCCCGCGGGTTCGAGACCCGCCTGGGCAGCGAGACCTCATCTCTACAATAAATCAAAAAATCAGCCGGGTGTGGTAGCGCGTGCCTGTAATTCCAGCTACTCGGAAGGCTGAGGCGGAAGGCATGCCGGAGCCCAGCTGGTCGAGGCTGCGGTGGCCGGGAGCGGCCACTGCACTCCAGTCTGGGTGACAGAGTGAGACTCCAACTAAAAAAAAAACAAAAAAAAACACAACAAAACAAAACAAAACAAAATATTGCACTGAAACACCATTTATCTTGGTTGATGAGTTTTTTTTGGCATCTCCTTAAATATTGTGCTTGAAGCTAGTGTCTCAATGAGTCACCCTAGTCTTAACCCTGCCTTCAACCTCTCACTAATTTTCAAAAGTTGCTATCTGTTGACTCGGCCTCTGTTTCACTTTTCCTGGTCCTAGTGTTCCATGTTGACTGCTGGCTTAACCTATGGAGTCTACAGAGGGGTACACAGGTTGCTGGCATCCTAACACCTCTGGTGCTCCCTGGGTTCTCAGTTCTTTCCCCCGTTATTGAACCGCCTACTCAGAATTTACTGTCTCCACGTTGCTGAACATATGATGATGTTGTTGGCTAATCAAAGGCGACATGGGAGGTGCTTTTTTTTTTTTGAGTTGGAGTCTCACTCTGTCACCCAGACTGGAGTGCAGTGGCCGCTCCCGGCCACTGCAGTGTTGGCCTGCTGGGCTCCGGTGATCCTTCCACCTCAGCCTTCCAAGTTGCTGGAACTATAGGCGCGCACTACCACGCCCAGCTAATTTTTGCTTTATTGTAGAGATGAGGTCTCGCCAAGTTGCCCAGGCAGGTCTCAAACCCGCGGGCTCAGGCAATCCACTTGCCTCAGCCTCCCAAAGTGCTGGGATTACAGACTGAGCCACCAAGCCCGGCTGGGAGGTGCTTCTTTATCCCAAGAGGGCTGCAAAAAGAGAACTGGGCACGTGTGCCTGTCCCAATTCTGCAGATTTGGTACAAGTCATGTCTTAATCTCTGTGGACCTTAAGATCTGCACCTTCATCTTAAGTTTCTTCATCTCTCTGGATCTCACACTCCTCACTGTAAAAGGAGGAGTTTGGATTAAGTGATTTATTCTACACCTCTTGGCTGAGATCACCTATAATTCTACGACTACCTTTGTTTTCGTCTTTGGGCCTCTCACATGCACACAAAATTGGCCTTTGGGCTCTTGCCAGCAGGAGAGGAGAACATACATTGAATTCAAGAACGTTTTCTGGAGGTCTGAAAAAACCAAACCAGGAGTCACAGGCACCCCATGCCTGCCACTTCTCCACGGCTCTATTTTAGGAAATGAAATAAATAAGAGCCATGCATATGTATTCCTTTCGATCTGGGCTAAGAAAGGTCATTAATCTATAAATTAAATCAAACTTTTAAGGCCGATAACTTTATAATCTCCTCCAGATTTGTACTACTTGGTGACATTTTTCACTGACTTCTGAGCCCGGTGATTTATCAAAGGGCAGCTGTTTGTCACACAAACAGCTTAGGACTTTAGTACATGACATAAATCTATTTGCTCTGACAGATGAGTTGGAACTATTTTTTCTACCCCTCTTTCTCTTTTAACTCCTTTCAAGATGTTCATAAATTATACATTCCTGAAAATTAGTTTCCGATTGTCACTTCATTTCTGATCTCAATGAATTCTTTTGGAGATGCACTCATGTCTTCACTCAGAAGGTCTTCTCTGAAGCCTCCCAGCTATTGAGAGATTTCTTCCAGGCTTCAAACAGCAATAAATGATTGCAACTGAAGTCACCACAAAAAAAGTGAAATAGATGAAATTTCTTCCCTTCCATGTGTCAGGAATTCCAGGGTTGAAAAGAATTCCTGAAATCCCTCAGACCCAATCATATGGAAGTTTCTGTATCTAAGATCCTTTGTATCTGTGTCTGTATCTCAACGAATACATAATCCTGGGCTTTGAAACCGAATTCAGTGTGCCTTGCAGGGCCCCCTGTGAGGTTATGTAGGTTGTATCGGCCCAAGAACACCAGGCCACAGAGGGAAGGAGACGCTGAAATGTAGTCTCCACTCAGCTGACGAGATGTGAAGCCACAGACCTGAATCTCCCCTGAGAGGGTGCTGTTCTTATTTTCACGAAGATGCTGCTAGCTCCCTGATTAAAAAAAAAAGAAGCCGGGCTCGGTGGCTCAACCTGTAATCCCGCGCCTTTGGGAGGCTGAGGTGAGTGGATTGCCTGAGCCCGCGGGTTCGAGACCCGCCTGGGCAGCGAGACCTCATCTCTACAATAAATCAAAAAATCAGCTGGGCATGGTAGCGCATGCCTGTAATTCCGGCTACTCGGAAAGGTTGAGGCGGAAGGATCGCTGGAGCCCAG
>NW_007249289.1:215682-222970 GCF_000164805.1 Carlito syrichta | reverse complement strand
TTGTACTACTTGGTGACATTTTTCACTGACTTCTGAGCCCGGTGATTTATCAAAGGGCAGCTGTTTGTCACACAAACAGCTTAGGACTTTAGTACATGACATAAATCTATTTGCTCTGACAGATGAGTTGGAACTATTTTTTCTACCCCTCTTTCTCTTTTAACTCCTTTCAAGATGTTCATAAATTATACATTCCTGAAAATTAGTTTCCGATTGTCACTTCATTTCTGATCTCAATGAATTCTTTTGGAGATGCACTCATGTCTTCACTCAGAAGGTCTTCTCTGAAGCCTCCCAGCTATTGAGAGATTTCTTCCAGGCTTCAAACAGCAATAAATGATTGCATCTGAAGTCACCACAAAAAAAGTGAAATAGATGAAATTTCTTCCCTTCCATGTGTCAGGAATTCCAGGGTTGAAAAGAATTCCTGAAATCCCTCAGACCCAATCATATGGAAGTTTCTGTATCTAAGATCCTTTGTATCTGTGTCTGTATCTCAACGAATACATAATCCTGGGCTTTGAAACCGAATTCAGTGTGCCTTGCAGGGCCCCCTGTGAGGTTATGTAGGTTGTATCGGCCCAAGAACACCAGGCCACAGAGGGAAGGAGACGCTGAAATGTAGTCTCCACTCAGCTGACGAGATGTGAAGCCACAGACCTGAATCTCCCCTGAGAGGGTGCTGTTCTTATTTTCACGAAGATGCTGCTAGCTCCCTGATTAAAAAAAAAAGAAGAAAGAAATAACACACACACACCCTTTATTTCCAAGAGATACCTAGTAGCAAGTCCCTCTTAGTAATGTTTTTCTTGTAACTATGCAATGAATATCTTCCAATGATAAATCATTTGTTTTCTTGAAGAGAGGTTAATTGAATATACTCAACCTTTCATTTGTGAAAATGGTATTTTCAGCATTTAACTGAAAATACAGTGATGACCCTGAAAGAACTTGCTCTTTGAGACAGAGTTCCCAGATTAGATACTGAGTTCCAGGATTAAGCTAAAAGGGAGTGGAACATGCTGGTATCATTTGGTAATGAATAATAAATGACCGAGAAAAATCTCAGTACAGACTTCTCTCATGGGCACGTACAGTGACTGTGTTGGTTGACTCTGACTCACTTATTTTGGCTAATGGTCATCACTGGAATGGTTAAAAATTTCTATTTTGTAGACAGCCAAAGTATATAGATCATGAACCTGAAGAAACAGGCAATCCTTACGCATCTCTAGAGGTGATGATGGGGCTGCCTTGCAAATTTCAAAATGCGAACAGGTGCGGTTTCTCCTAGGAGAGTAATTTTTTCTTAAGCTGAAATAAAAGTAATATTGAAAAGGATTGTTTCACACTGTCATATTTCCGTCAGTGTTCATTAGAGTCCCCCTTTCAGAAATATAGCATGTTCACATTATGCAAAGAATAAGATTCTAAACATGAATTTCCAGCAACTAAAAAATGGGCTCAATGTACCTACAAAGAGAGACTTGCCTTCGGCCTGTGTAAATGCATATTCTTGTTCTGACAAATTTCAAATTTACACAGAGGTAATTTTTCTTATATACAAGTTGATTTCTCTGCAAAATGCATATTCTGCAAGTGATATACACTTAAAATATCTGTACTAAGTTTGAAAGGACTGTTAGTTGTACCTAAGGGTGCAAAAATGGTGATATGAATCAGCATGCTTAGATAGAAAGCTGAAAAGTTGTTGTTTTATGTTGTCCAATATGGCAGTATACATTATCATTATTTTCTAGGAGAAGAACTTTCGGTACTGAAGTCGTTCTTCTCTGCCATCTCAGAGAAAAAACAAGAATTTACATTTAATCTTGCCAGTGCCCTCTACCTTCAAGAAGGATTTGCTGTGAAAGAACAGTATCTCCATGACAACGAGGAATTTTTTCAGAGTGCTATAAAACTGGTGGATTTTCAGGAGGCAAAGGCTTGTGCGGAGATGATAAGTACCTGGGTAGAAAGCAAAACAGATGGTAAAGTTCCCCATTTTCACAAAATCGTTATTTGCCATTGTATTCACGGTTTTTAATATCCTAAAGAGTGGCTGAATATGTTCCTGCTGCACCAGGGATCAGAGGGATCAAATCACTTCTTTCATTTCACTGTTATTTAAATGAATACTAAATTGTAAAACCGAGAGAAATGGTAAGGCGCTTTGAAAAGTATACTGGCTCTTTTATTATTGATTTGAGAGACCCCTAGTTATATAATTCCTAGCGAACGAGTATTAATAATAAGCTTTGTTCACGCCTATGTTTTTCCAAGTATGGAAGCAGAAATAATACCTTTGGCCAGGTAGAAGTTGTATCTGTCAATCCCAAATGCCTCCTTTCCCACATGTGCTGCAAATAATTCACACATTTCAGTTGAGTGTGTTCATTTTTAATAGCAAATCTTAATAGTCTTGACATAAGCATTGCAGTCAAAACTTTAAACACAAGCTAGCAAAAATTCCACGGTGACTGACTGAGGGATACAAGTTCAAAGTCATATAGACTTGAGTTCAAATCCTGCAGTTATATGCTCTGCCCCTTTAAAATAAGAACACTATTAAAACATTTCAGAGCTGGGTGCCCACATCTGTAATCCCAGCACTTTGAGAAGCAGAGATGAGAGGAACTGTGAGCCTAGGAGTTCAAGACCAGTCTGGGCAGCAAAACCCCCGTCTCTAAGAAAAGTTAAAAAATTAGCCAGTTATAGTGGCACATGCCTGTAGTTCCAGCTACCAGGGCACTAAGGTGGGAGGGTTGCCTGAGCCCAGGAGGTAGAGGCTGCAGTGAGCTGTGATTATACCACTGCACACCAGCTGGGGCAACAGAGCAAGACTCTGCCTCTAAAATCAACAACCCAACTAACAAAAAACAACAAAAAAAGGATTTCAGTATTTTTAGGAGTTTTAATAATAATGCATGCAAAGTGACAAGGACCTCATTACCAATACTTAGTTTGTTTTTTGGTTCATCTGGCAAACATTGTGATGATGTAAGAAACTGTTGTTGTTGTTTTTTGTTGTTGTTGTTGGAATCTCACTCTGTCACGCTGGAATGCAGTGGCACGCTCACGGCCACCGCAGCCTGACCTCCTGGGCTCAGGTGATCCTTCTGTCTCAGCCTTCCAAGTAGCTGGAACCACAGGCGCGCGCTACCATGCCCAGCTAATTTTTTTTTTTTTTTTGTAGAGACGAGGTCTCGACAAGTTGCCCAGGCTAGCCTCTAACCCGTGGGCTCAGACAATCCACTCGCCTCAGCCTCCCAAAGTGCTGGAATGACAGGCAAGCCACCAAGCCTGGCCTGTTGTACTCTTTACAGGGAATATAAATTGGAAATGTAAGCCGGCTGTGGCAAACCATGTTTACAGGGTTGCAGCATGAGAACCTCACTAGGCAGCTCCATGGCACCCCGACACGCTTCTTTCACATGATTTGGGAATGCACGTTGCACAGAGAAAGGGGAGACTGGTTGTTTAAGAGAGGAAGTCTCAGAGCAGACTCCATTCCTGCCCCTCTCTGATGGTTCCTGGCTACTGCTATGGTTCCTGGTAACATTCACTTACTAATTGTGACTTACCTGCTGGGGGACCTTGAAGTCAAGTCTGAGTGACACTAGTAAATATGCAGAAAGACATAGTTTAGTTTTGTTCTGTCTAAAAGACACTTGATGCAGATTGACTAGCTAGGTCCAAGGGTGCACCAAACGGGCATGTGTTTCCTGTTTTGCAGAGAGAGATTTAAGAGCAGCCAGGCAGGGTGGTTCAGCCTGTAATTCCAGCACTTTGGGAAGCTGAGGCGAGAGCATTGCCTGAGACCGGGGGTTCGAGACCAGTCTGGGCAACTTGGTGAGACCTTGTCTCTACAATAAATCACAAAAACAAGCAGAGCGTGCTGGTGTGTGTCTGTAGTCCCAGCTACTTTGGAAGACTGAGGCGTGAGGATCACCTACCCAGCAGGTAGTCTGCGGTGGCCGGGAGCATGCCACTGCCCTCAGCCTGGGCGACAATAGTGAGACTCCAACTCAAAAAATAAAAAAAAAAAAGAAATATTTAAGAGCCTTCTCCTCTGCCCTCAAAATTGCCTAGTTTAGATGAGAAGACACCCTGTCTCAAGGTGGCCTGCAAAAGATATTTTTGCTTTAATACTCTTCAAAGCTGTTCCATGGAGTGATCACCAGTGTACATGTCTTCCTATTTCCTCCTCCACCCCTGTCTTAGGAAAAATTAGAGATATGTTTTCAGGGGAAGAATTTGGCCCTTTGACCCGGCTAGTCCTGGTGAATGCTATTTACTTCAAGGGGGATTGGAAACAGAAATTCAGAAGAGAGGACACACAGCTGATGAATTTCACTAAGACAGATGGTTCTTCCGTCCAGATTCCGATGATGAAGGCTCTTCTAAGAACAAAACACGGTAATATGAGAAAACACACGTTCTGAAGCATGGCTTTGGGAGTTACCAATTTGAGTGGTATATCTGATATTTCATTTTCTCTGTTTCTCTGTGGCCAATTTGAAATTTTTCCTTGATATGTTATTCTCTCTGCGCCAGGTCATTTTTCTGAGTCTTCCATGAACTACCAGGTTTTGGAATTGCCTTATAAAGGCGGCAAGTTTAGTTTGATTGTAATACTTCCTGCAGAAGACATGGACATAGAGGTAGCAGAAAAACTAGTGACGGCCCCACAGATCCGGAACTGGGTCTCCAAGATGCAGGAAGAGGAAGTGGAAATTAGCCTCCCCAGGTTGGTCATATCATTTTATTACACGAGTTCTTATGATTCCGCCTATGCAAGGATTTGAATAATAGCCAGGCACGCTGGCTTATGCCTATAATCCCAGCACTTTGGGAGGACAAGGTGAGAGAATCGCCTGAGCTCAGGGATACAAGACCAGTCTGGGCAACTTGGCAAGGCCTCATCTCTACAATAAATAAAAAAATTAGTTGGGCGTGGTGGAGCATGCCTGTAGTAGTTCCAGTTACTTGGAAGGCTGAAGTGGAAGGATCGCCTGAGCCCAGCGGGTCAAGGTTGCAGTGGCCATGAGCAGCATGCCCTTGTACTCTAGCCTGGGTGACAGTGAGACTTCGACTAAAAAAAAAAAGATGAAGAAATTTAATAACAGCTGAAAGATAACAAATACTTGTAAAGGGTCTTGACACGAATGAAAAGAAAATGCATTTGGAAGCGTTTCTCAGCTGTGTGGACACAGAGGCAGGGCTCACCTGCATAGTATGGGCTCACCTTGAGAAATTACACATTCAGGTTTCTCTGAAAAAGATGAGATGCACAAGTCTTTAAACTAGGATGCTGGGATTACATGGAATGGTTATCTTTTTATTATACTCATTTTCCTTTCTCTGATTTTTTTTCCTGATTGGAATTTAAAATATTTATCTTTCATTATCTTCCTTTACAGAAAACAAAATATTTTAAAAAATACTTAAAATGGTGTACACTACCCAATTAGACTGTATGTTGAAGCACTGCTGACAAATGGTGTTCTAACAGTCATTGGATTATAAATAAAATTTGATGGTCAATTTTAGATAGTTAATGCAAATGGGAGCTGCAAAGGATTGTTTCAGGAAGCAGTCATTATAAACACAAAATTTTTATAACTTGCTTGTAAGACATAGGAGAACCTATAGAGAGAAAGACGCCCACATGACTCAATTTACTCTCTACCTGAGCTTTTACAAAGAGATGGGTGTCTAGTAGGTTATATGCTGTCTTTTTGTTTCTAAATTTCTCTTCAGACTTATCAAGGCCCACATGTTTTGGGCTCCCTATTTTTGGCTGTCAGTCTCTTAAACCTCTAGGGTTTTTTAACATCCTTTTCCAGGTAGCCGATGTCTAGTCATCAGTTATTTCTTTTTGTTGTTGTTGGAGTCTCATTCTGTCTCCCAGGTTGGAGTGCAGGGGCACGCTCCCAGCCACCGCAGCCTCGACCTGCTGGGCTCAGACGATCCTTCCACCTCGGCCTTCCAAGTAGCTGGAACTACAGACACGCGCCACCACGCCCAGCTAATTTTATGATTTATTGTAGAGACGAGGTCTCGCCAGGCTGGTCTTGAACCCCTGGACTCAGGCAATCCTCTCACCCTGGCCTCCCAAAGTGCTGGGATGACAGGCGTGAACCACCGCACCCAACTCATCAGTCATTTCAATCCCAGTCTCCCCAGCACGGTCAATGTGCTTGTCTCTTGTCTTTATTCGCTTCCTAATTCTCCTCTCAATCACCCTCAATCCTGAGTCTACTCAAGGACTCATTCCTGCTCTTCAACTCCTGATTTTGTTGGAGCAAAAACATTAGTTGGTAGTTGTACCCTTTTCTCCATACACTTCCCAGCCATCAAAGATTTTTTAAAACTTGGAGGCAGTTTCAATGACAGTGTCTTATTACACGTGTCTCTTGATAGCTCACAGTCTGGCAACTAGAAGGTGCTCAACAAATGACTGTATTGTTTCTGGTTTTTTGGGATTTTTTTTGAGTTGGAGTCTCACTCTGTTGCCCAGACTGGAGTGCAGTGGCCGCTCCCGGCCACTGCAGCCTCGACCTGCTGGGCTTCGGCGATCCTTCCACCTCAGCCTTCCAAGTAACTGGAATTACAAGCATGTGCTACCACACCCGGCTGATTTTTTGATTTATTGTGGAGATGAGGTCTTGCTGCCCATTTACTTGGAAACCTCTTCAGAGGAGGAGAACTGAGATTTTAAAAAAAAATTCACAGAACTGAACATTCTTATCAATTATTTAACCACAATAATACAACATTACACTTGAAATGTATTCACTTTTTAGTAAATTAATGTTTTCTGGCTTCTTAAAGGAATGATTTGCATATGTGTTAAGTTCATTAGCAATTTTAACTTATCAGAGCACAATTTTTGTTTTCTTGTTTTTTGCTTTTTGAGTTGGAGTCTCACTCTTGTCGCCCAGGCTGGAGTGCAGTGGCATGTTCACGGCCACCACAGCCTTAACCTGCTGGGCTCAGTTGATCCTTCCGCCTCAGCCTTCCAAGTTGCTGGAACTACAGACGCACGCCACCACGCCCAGCTAGTTTTTGTAATTTATTGTAGAGACGAGGTCTCACCAAGTTCCCCAGGTGGTCTTGAACCCCTGAGCTCAGGCAATCCTCTTGCCTCGGCCTCCCAAAGAGAACTCAGTTTTCAAATTAGGTTTCCTGAAGAATAAAATCATGATATTAAAAGTTCTGAAATAAGCCGGGTTCGGTGGCTCAGCCTGTAATCCCGCTCCTTTGGGAGGCTGAGGTGAGTGGA
>NW_007249289.1:191367-215622 GCF_000164805.1 Carlito syrichta | reverse complement strand
AGTGGACTGCCTGAGCCCGCGGGTTCGAGACCTGCCTGGGCAACTTGGCAACACCTCATCTCTACAATAAACCAAAAATTAGCCGGGTGTGGTAGCGCACGCCTGTAATTCCAGCTCCTTGGAAGGCTGAGGCGGAAGGATCACCGGAGCCCAGCAGGTCGAGGCTGCGGTGGCCGGGAGTGGCCACTGCACTCCAGTCTGCGCGACAGAGTGAGACGCCAATTTAAAAAAAAGAAAAATTCTTAAACACATTTTTCCAAAAACCAACCATTTTCTCACAACAGAAAAACACCCACATTTAAAATACATGTTTAGTACAGAATAGAGTAGACGATATAGACTCAATAAATATTTGGATAGGCGGATAGAATATTATATTTTGTTATTCAGTGCTGTGGTTCTTATATATCTGAATAAATGCATAATAGTTTTCAAACTGATAACTGAAGATTTTGGTAACATTGGACTAGTTTAATTGACTGTATGTGTTTCCTAGAGTTGCTGTTAACAATGTAAAAAACAGTAGCTAGCTCCAAACGACAGGAGTCGATTATCTCACAGTTCAGGAGCAAAAGGTTCAAAATGAAGGTATCAGCAGGATAGGCTCTCTCTGAGACTGTGAGCAGAACTCTCCCCTCCTCTTCCCAGCCTCTGAGGGTGTCTGGCCATCCTTGTGTTCTACTTGTAGATACATCATTCCAGCCTTTGCTTCACTGCCATCTGTCTTCATATGGCATTCGCATATCTTTTAAGTCATTCTCATGTCTTATAAGTCAAGACACCAGTTGTGTTGAATTACGGGCCCTCTACTGCAATATGACCTACCCCTAATCAGTTACATCTGCAATCACCTTATTTCCAGGTAAAGTCACGTTGTAAGGTCCTGGGGCTTAGAGCTTCAGCATCATAATTCAACCTGCAACAACGGCTATACTGGATTCTGTTTTTGTACAACAAAATGTCCCCTTGGTAGTAGCAAAGTTTAGTAAGTTCCAGAGATTTAAAAAAAATTTTTTTTAAACTAATAATAGGAATGCTTATATATAAGCCACAGTAGGAAGAAGCATGTGAGTGATGATTTAGATTACAGTTACTGTTTAAAAATCATTTCCCCCCTCCTTTCCTTGATGTATGACTAGTCTAAAATCAAGGCCAGCAAGATATAATCTAAAAACACTAGGGAGCTTTCTAATATTTATTATCTGTAACATACTAGATGTCTAATTTTGAACATTATCCTGCAGCTAAAATAATCATATTACTTTGTCTAATGTATATGAAAATATAAATAGCTTAGTCGTCAAACTTCCTTAAGTAGAAGAGTCTAACACACATTATTATGTTCCAGATTCTTCTCTGAATAAGAAACAATCTGCAAATAATAGAATATGATATGAACGGGCAAAAACGATCCTTTAATACATATAAACAGGGTAAATAAACACGGAAAGTGTAACTATGTAAAGCATTGCACATTTGTATTTTAATACTAGATGCTGTGATTCTACGGTTGCAGTTGGTTATATCTCCCATTTCATAGATAAGAAAACCGAGGCACTAGAAAGACAGATTGACTGCCATTCACCTAGTGCTGGGAGAGAAGGGTTTAGCTCTCAAGTCTATTAGCTCACGGCCTCATTCGTTTCACACTTGCTAGAAAACGTATCTCCTGCTCAAAAGAGCAGCTTGATTGGAATTCTGCTATGGGCAAGGGGCTGAGACAGATGCAAATTGATATGCGTGGTCCTTATTGATAAGCTGGTGGCCACATATTGATAAGAGAGAACAGTGCAAGATATGCACAGGAGATACTAAGACCACACAGCAATGTCCAGTGAGTGCTCAAAGAATAAGTACTGTAGGATCATGGGAAAGAGAGCAGGATGGGGGGGAGGAGAGAGGGAGCCTCAGAAATTGAAATTGTAAACACAAACTTTATAAAAAAGAAGGACTTGAGCTGGACCTTTAAAACAATTGAGGGACAAATCCTATATGCAGTGGGGATTTATAAAAATTTGTCAAAAAAAAAAGCCGGGCTCGGTAGCTCAGCCTGTAATCCCAGCGCTTTGGGATGCCAAGGTGAGTGGATCACCTGAGCCTGTGGGTTCGAGACCCGCCCGGGCAACTTGGCGAGACCTCATCTCTACAATAAATCAAAAATTAGCTGGGTGTAGTAGCGTGCCTGTAATTCCGGCTACTTGGAAGGCTGCGGTGGAAGGATTGCCGGAGCCCAGCAGGTCGAGGCTGTGGTGGCCAGGAACGGCCACTGCACTCGTTTGGGCGACAGAGTGAGACTCCAACTCAAAAAAAAAATTGTACAAGCAGGAGAGTGTAATAATTAAATCAATGTTTGAGGAAGATGTATGTGGTAGCCACAGTGCTTCTCTGTTCATTCTGGACAGTTTGTCTGAGACTTTTTCCTCCTCCTCATCACCCCCTCCACCTCTGCCTTTCGTGGTTAACTTCGATTAGTCTTGAAAACCCAGTCTGGGTTTTAGGAAACCCCTTTTTAGATCTCTCCATGCAGGATCGCACAAACATCTTCCCTTCTCTGTGTTGGGAAAGTTAGCCTAGTACTTTGAGCTTATTTTTCTGCATAGCAGTTGTTCAGAATTATTTGTCTTCCCATCTGGCCTGCAAACTACTTGAGATCAAGACCTATGCATGCTTCCTTTTGGTGACCCCAGCACAAAGCATGCATCTAAAACATGGCAGCTGTTCAATGAACATCTGTTCTTTGAACTGAGTAGTGAAGATGTTCAGGATGTGTTAGAGGGAAGGGCCCAGGCCCAAAAGACCGGTTAAGAAGACACTTGATGTTTCAGGCACTAAGTCATGAGCGTTTTAAAGAGAGCAGCTTCCCTGGGAACAGTAAGGAAGTGGTGAAGTGGAGAAACATTGACTAATAGAAAGCCCAGATTGGAGGTTCTGAGCCTGACTTACCAGGAACACGAGAGGGCTGTGAATTCTTGCTCTTTTGTAGATGTGCTTAACTGGGCATCGGGAACTTCTAGAGGACTCTGCATTGTATTTCAGAGAGTCCTTGAAGCCCTGAAACTATCTACAAGTTTATGCACGTGAGGTCATATGTATATTTCCCTTGGGAGAGGCTTCACAGTTGGAGGTCCAGGCCTTTAAACTTGTAAAGCACAACGGTTCTATTCAAAAGCATGGTAATATCTGAACAATAGTCACTATCTTTCTGAGAGGCATCATTATTTAAAAATATTGACTGCTGTAGCATCTCATGGTAGCTTTTATCAGTTGTTGAAACCAGATCACTGAAAATAGAACGTCATATTTCAGAATGAGAGTCCTGGCACCTTCTTGCCATATAAAAAGTCATGTAATGATTTGCTTAAAGAATAAAGTAAGGCCGGGCTTGGTGGCTCAGCCTATAATCCTGCGCTTTGGAAGGCCAACGTGAGTGCATTGCCGGAGCCCAGTAGGTCGAGGCTGTGGTGGCCGGGAGTGTGCCACTGCACTCCAGTCTGGGTGACAGAGTGAGACTCCAACTCAAAAAATAAATAAATTAATAGAGTAATAGGGCAACTCCCTCGGGTCCCCTCCCACTGTGGGAGTTTTTCTGTCCTCTTAATAAATCCCGCTTAAAAAAAAAAAAGAATATATAGTAAGGATATAGTAATTTTCTTAAAGAAGTAATTTGTAGCCGGGTTTGGTGGCTCAGCCTGTAATCCCGCACTTTGGGAGGCTGAGGTGGATTGTCTGAGCCCGTGGGTTCGAGACCCGCCTGGGCAACTTGGCGAGAACTCATCTCTACAATAAATCAAAAAATTAGCTGGGCGTGGTAGTGCACGCCTGTAGTTCCAGCTACTTGGAAGGCTGAGGCAGAAGGATCGCCGGAGCCCAGCAGGTCGAGGCTGTGGTGGCCGGGAGCAGCCACTGCACTCCAATCTGGGAGACAGAGTGAGATTCCAACTCAAAAAAAAAAAGTAATTTGTTTAAATTACTTTACTTATCTAAGATTTCTCTTTTATTATTCACTGGAATAATAACAATACCTGCCTCTGAGTGCCGTTGTGAGGCTCCCTTGAGACAATGTGTAGTCAATTTTTAGTGCTCAGTGTTAACTCCTTATTATTTATATTATTTACATTATTATTCTCATCCAGTTCTCACAATGACTGACCATTCACTATAGAGCCAACTTGTGTTAGATAATTCCCCTTTACTGTATCTCATTGGACTCCCAGAGCATATTTGATGGATATCTAGTTTGACATACAGGTTATCGATGAGGTGCAGACACACACCTCTGTCCACACAGCTGATGAATGGCTGAGCCAAAACTACAACAGGATGGCCCGGAGTCTGATAACAGGTGAGAGAGAGTTTAGAACCGAGAGACAGTCAGTGACAGGAGGAGAGATCTAGAGAAACTGTGCTAAGGAGACTTCTCAAAAGAGACCACATTTACCACAGGACACGGGGTGTCACGGTTTTGCTGGACTAGAGATTAAGCTCAGGCTTGGCCAGGCTTGGATGTGTACGTGGGTGAATGTGAGGCATGTATGGGTGAGAGAAAGAGAACAGGGAAGTTGAAGGGGTGGGTGCAGTGGCGCTTGCCTGTAATTCCAGAACTTTGGGAGGCTGAGGCGGGAGGATCACTGGAGCCCAGGAGTTTGAGACCAGGCTGGGTAATGTAGCGAGAGCTTCTCTCTATAAAAAATACAAAAATTAGCCAGGTGTGTGCCTGAAGTCCCAGTTACTCAGGAAGCTGAGGTGGAAGGATCGCCTGAGCTCAGGAGACCAAGGCTGTGGTGAGATGTGATCATGCCACTGCACTATAGCCTGGCAGACCGAGTGAGACCCCCCAACTAAAAAAATTAAAAAAAAAAAAAAGAAAGAAAGAAAAGAAAACAGGGACTATGAGACTGGATATGAGAGTAGATAATTCGTGCTCAGCTGCGGTAATGATTATAAGATGCTCGTTTACTTTGACCTGTTGAGTATGGATACAGATTGGAATACCAAGTGTACCTCAAACACTGTCCAGACGTGTTTTTATGTGACAGACAGTGTTTTTAATTCAGCCCACGGGGCCAATAGATTATTTCATACATACATGCATACATACCATGAGGTAACTGATTGGAAAGTGACCAGCAATTACCATGGACCCATGTAATAGCCTGTGTCCACCACTGTCAAAGATCATGTTGTTTTTTTCTCTTTGTGGGCAATCCTAAAATTTGGTTTGGTTAGCTCCACCTCTGGAGGGTCCCAGAATGACTCAAGCCCACTATACCAAAGCTGAGATTTCAAATAATAAGAACAGGAACTCGGAAGAAGATGAGTCCAAGATTTTTTTCATTAAACAAAGACTCTGAGGTTAAAGAGGAAGAAAGGGCCTACTCCAGTATCCAGCAGGACTGGAGGTCAGGAATGGGTCATTTTTACAACAAACATTGAGATTGTCTCCTTTCATTTTCTGCAGCTTTTGCCTGTGCCAGACCCCTTGAAGCCCAATGGTTACATTTGGGAGCAGATGCTGTTTTTGAAGCAGATAGATCGTGTTTGCATATAATAAGAAATTCATCTCTTGATTACTTCGTTACTAATTGTCTATCCGGCATTTTTGCTGCTCATTCTGTTGCTTTTGGCTGCTGTTCCTTGGATAATTTTAGAGGAGGGGCAAGGAAAAGGCGAAATGAACCACAACTGGTTCCAATACGAACTCACCAAGAACACATTCCATACATCGATTGAAAGGGTGGCTTTGAGTTACGTTTTGTCTAGGAGGCAGCAGGAGTTAGCTCATTAGCTTTGACTCCAAATGTCTCTGAGCTTCACTCACATCTCTGGCTCCTACCTTGACTGTGAGACTGGAAATAAACCTCATCAAGCTTCTACTCTCTTACACGTTAATGAAAGTGATAATGCCGACTTCCTAGGATTTTTGTGAAGATTAAAAGCAATCATCTACATTAAGTACCAAGGGTGTGGAAATGCTACGTCATACGTGGCTATTCACAGCTGCAGTCATTATGGATAATTAGGAACTGGCTGTGGATGACCCTTTCATTAGATGGCTGAATGGCTTTCTATTGCTGTAGGTTTCACTGGACTGTATTACGAGCAGGGTTGTTACTTAAATGACTCTCTAGTGATAATTCAGCATTATTTGAAGTTGTAATAAGTCTTGCAGTATTCTTGTCATTATCCTAAAATTATCGCACCGTTATACTAAAAGTAGCCAATTTGAAGGTGGATATATATATTCTCTACCTTTTAAAAGTCTGTATTCCATTCCATTTAAAGTGTGTGGTAATAAAAACGGGAAAAAAATCCCGCAACCCTCAAAACCATCCTGTTGCACATATTATCTTTCTTAGGAGAAAGTTACAAGGAAGACATTGAAAACAGCAAGCATAAAATGAGCTATTTTCATTCCAAGGGTCTTTCAGTTTCAATGTTCATGCAGTTAGCTAGGGTTCTGAATGAGTTAAAATTTTCTAAAAGGAAACCTTATTTTACTGAGAAATAATTTAGTTTCGGTAAATTTCTGCTGCAGCATGTTCATTGTTTGGAAGAATTATGACTAAGAAGCTTATTAAGTATTTGACAAGTGAAATAACGATCTAATTCAACTGACGGCCCAAGCTGACTTCTAGCTGCTGAGATGGGTCTACCTGTCGGATGAACCAGGGTCCCTGCGTGGTGTACCCAACCTGGGCAAACAGTGGCAAATAAATGCTCGCATAGACAAGGCTCCTGGTGGGAGTTGCTGATGTAGGAAAAATCTACAGCTCCCTCTTTTAAGAATGTTACATTTGGCTGGGCACAGTGGCTCAACCTGTCATCCCAGCACTTTGGGAAGCCAAGACGAGAGAACTGCCTGAGCCCATGGGTTCGAGACCAGCCTGGGCAACTTGGTGAGACCTCTTTTCTACAAAAAATCACAAAAACTAGCAGGGTGTGGTGGCATGCATCTGTAGTTCCAGCTACGTGCCTGAGCCCGGCAGGTCGAGGCCGCGGTGGCTGTGAGCCTGCCATACTGCACTCCAGCCTTGACAACAAGAGGGAGATTCCAACTCAAAAAAAAAAAGAAGTGTCATATTTGTGTTTTCTTTCATAAACAAAGTTCTTAATCTGGTTTTAAAACTCAGATTGATGTCTTAGCCATCTGTGAAGCCAGTAAGTACTAGCTTTTTTATTTCCTTTTTATTTAAATTGGAAAATGAGGTTCAATGGTTGCTTTTAACTTGGAATCATAGAAGGTCTTTGCCTGAAAGGATCTTTTGAGGTTCTCTGGTTAATTCTTTGTTCGCAGATTGGGCAAACTGAGGCACGGAGAGATGAACTTGACTAGATGTCCTAACTCATGGCCCTACGTTGGAGGCATGGGCCAGCTCCCTTGTCTTTTCCCTTCCTGTAATTGTGTCTTTTATTTCCTTTGAACAAAATCTAGTTCTCTTTCCTTTACACGTTGACAGGGCCTACTGGGAAGAGATCAGGTGTGCTCATAAAAGCTGAAGAAAGTCACATGGATGGTGACACCGGGTGGATGATAGGTTATGCATACTTCTTTTCCTCAATACCCAACGATCTTCTCCAAAGACCACTGCTCCTGTCCCTGCTCATAGTGTCTTGCACAACTGCGGGGACTGTCTTTGATGGTGTGAGAAGCTTAAACACTTAGAGATGATGGAGGGAGACTTTAGGCTTCTTAGGAAGGAGCCAGGCAAATCAGAATTTCAATAGGACCCTCACCCTGTTTTGTAGGGCAATTGTTACTTCAAAAGATGGAATATTCTCTTCCTCCTTCCCACCAAAGATTTATCCAAGAAGAAGTTATTAGCAACCCAGCACTGATTGTGGAGTTGTGGAAAATGTGAAATTTGGGAAATGTAATCTGGATAATAAAAACAGAAGATTTCACAATATAAACACTTCTGATTCACCCATTTTAAAAAAGCATTTTAGATGCAAATGTGTACATGTTTCAAGATTTTTCTTCTTTATGTTTTTTCTTTAATAGATTTAAAGTAGAACAAAAATTAGACTTCAAAAAAGCTTTGTATTCTTTGAACCTAACTGAGATATTTAGACACGGCTGTGACCTTTCTGGAATAACAGGTAGTGTGTTAAACAATTCTTTTATTATCATGTTAATATGTCTTAAGACTATGTTACTAGCTGGTCTTAAAACAAAAAGAGCAGTGGCTCCAGTAAACATACTCATGGTGAATAAATGACATGGACACATTCAGTCTGTAAACAAGCACTCTATTTTGCATTTCAGTAGTTTTCCTTAATGAAAGTCAAGCAGCATTTTAGAATGTTAGGTAAGCACTTCAACTCTACTTCTAATAAAAATGATGTAGGTAAAAGTATTACATGGGCTTCAATTTCTGCCCTATTTGGATTTCCTTATCTGAATGACGGAAATTACAACTTTCTGTCTCTCATCTAAGCAGATGAACACAATTAAAAAATTGTAAGCCTAGGATCAGTGACATACATCTATAATTCGAGCACTTTGGGAGGGTGGGGTGGGAAAATCACTGGAGCCCACGAGTTTGAGACCAGCCTAGGCAACATAGTGAGACCCTCGTCTCTACAAAAAATAAAGTGCCTATAGTCCCGTGGGACGCTGAGACAGGAGGATTGTTTAAGCTCAGGAGTTTGAGACTGCAGTGAGCTATGATCATACCACTGCACTCCATCCTGGGTGACAGAGCAACACCTCATCTCAAAAACTAACAAGCACTGTTCAAAGAAATCAAGGATGACACAAGAAATAGAAGAGTATCCCATGCTCATGAACTGGAAGAGTCAATATCGTCTATAACCCAAGGCAACCCATAGATTCATTGCAATCCCTATCAAATTATCAGCTTCATTTCCCACAGACCTAGAAAAGACAACACAGAAATTCACACAGGAGAATAAAAGGGTCCCAGAAGCTAAAGCCTTTCTCAGCAAAAAGAACAAAACTGGAGGCATCATACTTTCAGACTTCAAGCTTTACTTCAAGGCTACAGAAGCCAAGACAGCATGGTGCTGGTACAGGAATAGACACATAGACCAATGAAACAGGGCAGAGAATCTGGAAATAAAACCATGGACCCTCAACCAATTCATCTTCAACAAAGCCAATGAAAACAAACACTGGGGAAAGAAAACCACATTTAGCAAATGGTGCTGGGAAAACTGGCTAAGTACATACTGAAGAATCAAACAAGAAAAAGAAGTTCTAGCCGGGTTTGGTGGCTGAGCCTGCAATCTCGCACTTTGGGAGGCTGAGGTGAGTGGATTGCCTGAGACCATGGGTTCGAGACCCGCCTTGGCAACTTGGCGAGACCTCATCTCTAACAGTAAATCAAAAATTAGCCAGGCATGGTAGCGCGTGCCTGAAGTTCCGGCTACTTGGAAGGCTGAAGCAGAAGGATTGCCAGAGCCCAGCAGGTCGAGGCTGCGGTGGCCGGGAACATGCCACTGCATTCCAGTCTGGGCAACAGAGTAAGACTCCAACTCAAAAAAGCAAATAAAAGAACTAACCAAGCCGGGCTCGGTGGCTCAGCCTGTAATCCCGCGCCTTTGGGAGGCTGAAGTGAGTGGATCGCCTGAGCCCACGGGTTTGAGACCCACCTGGGCAGCAAGATCTCATCTCTACAATAAATCTAAAAAATCAGCCGGGCGTGGTAGCGCGTGCCTGTAATTCCGGCTACTCGAAAGGCTGAGGCGGAAGGATCGCCGGAGCCCAGCAGGTCGAGGTTGCGGTGGCCGGGAGCAGCCACTGCACTCCAGTCTGAGCGACAGAGTGAGACTCCAACTCAAAAAAAAAAAGAACTAACCAAAGAGAGAAAAGAAAGAAAGAAAGAAAGAAAGAAAGAAAGAAAGAAAGAAAGAAAGAAAGAAAGAAAGAAAGAAAGAAAAGAAAAGAAAGCGGCCAATGTGTTTCAAGTTACTTACCATCTTTTAAATTCTTCTGTTTTTTAAAGGGGGCTTAAACTTCTCTGTCTGATGGGGTTTTGTGCTATAGTGTGAAATATCGTGGGAATGTTTATGTATTTCTATGTAACTATTGGGGCTTTGGCGAGTACTCATTAATTTGATCACTCATCAGTTATGTGGGTAAAGAAATAGAATGACTATGCTTTCCTGGTGGAGGTGGTGCAGGCGGGCACATCGCCAAAAGTGTTCATTATCACCCTCACACATTATGGCGCTCCTGGTTCCCACACCAACAGACGGAACCGGCCTCTTTGACAGTTTCAGCAGCGGCAAGTGTGAGACAGTCCGCGTCAAATCCTAATGCAGGCGCTCTACAGTGTGCCCTGGACATGGCTACCTCGCCTGCCCCCAGTAAACCAAACCAATCTCAACACGTCTTCCGCTTCCTGGTAAGCTTCTTTGTGGCCTGAGGACGCTCGCTCAATGTGCCTCAGATGTTTCCAATAGCCACCTCTTCTGCAGATTACTGGCAGTCTGTGACTCTAGAAAATCTTCTTGTACTGGCAGATTTTTAAAGAAAACGTCTCCAAAATGCTTTGTAAAAGAATCTGTTCAAGAGAACAACCCCAAGTAGAGGAGAAGGAGCTTGCAGTAGTCTTAGAGGAAGACTATCCTCCTGACCTTGGGGACCATCCTCCTGCATTTCAGTTAATTCACTTTGGGAGTACAGGTGTCCCCCCCAACCCCACTCCATTTCACAGGCTTCTGGCACAAGACACACTCAGAGCCACAGACTTATTTATCTGACAAGTATTTATTATAAGCCAACTATGTGCCAGGCAGCTTTCTGGAGCATGTTTCCTTCGTCTGCCTGAGGACACTGTTGGATCTCGCTGGTTTCACAAAGTCACTTGTCGCTGCTCCTGGACTCCTGGCTCCACTCCACTGCCTTGAGGAGACCCTCCTTGGAGAGACACTTTACACATACCTCGGTTCCACCAGGGAGGAGGTCGTTCCCTACCAGCTGTGTCCACACCAGAACCAAACGTCGTGGGACGCCATCTTACTCTGGGACATTTGACAGTTTTAAAGCACAGCTTTGAAGTGATTTTGAGACAGATGACACCAAAGTTCTTTAGATGTTCATAGCCTCCCAGTCTTGAGGAAAGTAAGTTTTGTCTTAAACTCAGATCAAAACTGAGCACAGAATTTGAAAGACCCACTGGCTTTGAAATTGCCTACACAGGGCAGGATTCACTCAGATCTGGAAAGCCTCTTTCATCCTGTCTGTGGACCACAGCTAAGGATGGCAAACCCTTTGTCCGCTCAAATGTCTCACTTGTTAGAGACCTGATCTGAGGCTCACACCCTCCCATCTTTCCCTTTTATATCAGGGAGAAATGCAACCGCTCCCTCTGTGTCTGTACCATCTCTGGAAGAGCTAAACACAAACCACCCTTATTGCTAGCAACTTGACTACATGGGACAATGTCTCTTCGTTTGTCCCCATTTCATTGCTTGTTGGAAAATGCAATTAATTTTTGACTTAAGAGGTAATGGCCCTTGACTTTAACGCTTAAATACAATTTCGTGTTTTTCCCCAGATTCATCCGACGTGTATGTTTCCCAAGTCACGCAGAAAGTTTCCTTTGAGATCAATGAAGACGGCAGTGAAGCTGCTACATTGACTGGTAGGATACGTGATTTCTGGGCAAGCAAAGAGGAGAGGTGGGGAGGGTGGGCCCTGGCAGTGCCCTCTCGCGGTGCCGGATCTATTTATCCCCTGTGTCTAGCATACCACAAGAGGAAGGAGAGAGTTGTCCTGACTTCTCTTCTGTAATCAAGCAAAATGAAAGGGAAGGGACTTGACTAATGTTGAGGTCTGTCTGCTGACATTTGCTCCTCTGCGAAGTGGATTCCCTGCCAACAAGCAGACGGGACCTAAGAAGAAAACTTCAGGGCTCAAATGGGAAATCATTGCTGTTTTGGAATGCCCACTCTTTTTTTCTTTTTTGAGTTGGAGTCTCACTCTGTTCCCCAAGCTGGAGTGCAGTGGCACACTCACAGCCACCCCAGCATCGACCCACTGGACAATCCTTCCGTCTTGGCCTTCCAGATGGCTGGAACTACAGGTGTGCGCTACCACGCCCGGCTAATTTTCGATTTATTGTAGAGACGAGGTCTTGCCAAGTTGCCCAGGCTGGTCTCGGACCTATGGGCTAAGGCAATTCACTCACCTTGGCTTCCCAAAGTGCTGGGATGACAGGCTGAGCCACCAAACCCAGCTGGAATGCTCACTCTTAAGTCATGTACTTTATTTCATTTCTTCATGAGATAAGTTTGTCTCTACTTTTCTAACTTGATTCTTGTGGTTACCTCTATGGTCATGGGTCTCAAACTTAGCTGCACTTAGAATTCCTTGGGAAGTTTTTAAAACTCCAATGCCAAGTCCACACTCCCAAATAGTGAAGTTCGTATCTCAAGGTGAAATTCAGGTTCCACTATTTTCTCAAGTCTCCCCAAGTGATTTGAATGTGCATCAAAGGTGTAGAACCAGTGCCGCATCACAGCCTACAGTTTCAATAGCATCACCTGGGAACTTCTAGGAAATGCAGAGTCTCTGGCCCAACCCGAGACCCATCAATTCAGATCTGCATCTTCCAAGAGCACCGGGTAGTTTGTGTGTGTTCCAGTTTAAGAATCCTCCACTGCTAAGTTTCCTTGAACGAATGACATTTGAAGTAGTATGCTATGCTGTGAATAAGTGCTACCTAAAAAGTCATTGAGAAAAGTCTTAAAACCAGTTAGAAATGGACAAGCAACAAGTCCCTCAAAAGTCTATTTAATTCCTCAAACTATTTGGATTTTAATCAATATTTAAAAGCTAATCATCATTTAAAACATCTTTTGATAAATATCTAAAAATTTATGTTCACGTAGCGGTTGATTTCTTGATTGATTTGTAACACAGCATAAGGCAGGTGGATTTCTTTTTTAAATTTTGGAGTTGTGGGGTACAAGTGAATATTCACTACATAAGTGAGTTACAGGTGAAGTTTGGGCATAAGTGGACCCTCTCCCCCAGTAGTGGACCAGGTATCCCGTGTGTTGCCACATGCCTCCCTTCCTTCCCTAGTAGTATCCAGCAGCTGCCCTGTGCTCATGTGACCGGCGGTTAGGGCCTGCTTATAAGTGAGTACATGAGGTGTTCAGATCTTTGTTTCCGGGGTTGGGCCAAAGGATTTTGACAGTGGGTGGGACTCACTGTTCTCTAGTCCACTGTGTCATCTCCTGAAGGATTTTGCTTGCCGTGTCCAAGTAACTCAGATTGCAGGGGATGGACTATATCAGTCCCTGGAGAAATCAAAGGGTACATGTGGATGAGGTTGCTGGCTCATGTAGACACATTGTCCTGCTGCTTTTTTTTTTGAGTGGGAGTCTCACTCTGTCACCCAGGCTGGAGGGCAGTGGCATGCTCCTGGCCACCGCAGTCTCCACCTGCTGGGCTCAGGCAATCCTTCTACCTCAACCTTCCAAGTAGCTGGAACTACAGGCACACACCACCATGCCTGGCTAGTTTTTTTTATTTATTGTAGATATGAGGTCTCGCCAAGTTGCCCAGGCCGGTCTCGAACCTGTGGGCTCAGGTGATCCTCTCACCTCAGCCTCCCAAAGTGCTGGGATTATAGGCACGAGCCACCGCGCCCGGCCTTGTCCTGCTGCTTTTAAACAGAACAGGAAGAGTCCTTATAGGTCATTGCCTGATTTCGTTACCTTGGTGGAGAAACAGGCCCAGCAATGTAAAGTGTCTTGTCGAGGTCTTGCTACTAATTGACAGTAGAGTTTGAACTCAAATCAGGATCCCTGACTTCCCTCACTGTAAGACTAAAACTTTCTAGAAGGCTGAAACAACCATCAAGGGGAGGCAGATGAATCTATGGTGATCATGACATATGGCACCTTAGAATAGGCAGCGTGAGTATTCTGACTTTCAGAAATCTGCTCAGGGGTTCCTCAAGGACCAAAAAGCCCAAGAATACACAGAACGTGGGATGGGAGCAAAGCTGACTTTGCCTTTTGGATTTACTTCCGTAATTGAGACATGAGCCTGTGTTCACTGGTAGTTTGCACAGCAAGCTGTGATACTCTGGGTAGGAGAGGGCCACTCATATTACTGTGCTAAAATCTTATTTCACTGTCTTTAAATTCTAATTATACATATTGATTTTATTTTTCCTGGGGTCTGGAAAAAGCATTGTACAAAATCATTGCATTATTGCTCAAGCTAATATCTGGATTGAGTGAAGAAACATTTAATATTGAAAGGAAAAATAATGCCAACCTTTAAAATTTTTCCATCCTAAACATTGACAAATGTCACAATGGAACAACACAATATAAATTATTGGAGTATATAATTTGTAAGGCAGAAAATCTTTGCTTCTAATCTCATAATAAAAATCCAGAATCCATATTGTAAGCAAATATCCCATAACTGGAGTGAGCGTTCCCAGTGGTTGAGAATTTCTCATTTTCTGAAACTGTACAAACACTGGATATCAGTATTTGTAATCATTAACGATGTAACATTACAAAGGAATTGATTTTTCACATATTAATGTTATAGTATATTATCTTAGTACAGTCTTCTTAGTCATTTGTACTCTTTCATTTTTCTCTGTTCTTTTTATTTTCACGTCCCTTGTAATAGTGTCTGTCACTTCTAAGAGATAGTTTATGATTAAGGATGTTAACATTTTGTCAAACATTACTAATGAAATATACCATGTTTTTTCCTGTTTTAAAAAAAATCTTGGTCGGGCATGCTGGCTCAGTCTGTAATCCCAGCACTTTGGGAGGCCAAGCTGAGAGGATTGCCTGAGCTTGAAGGTTCAAGACCAGCTTGGGCGACTTGGTGACACCTCATCACTACAATAAATCACAAAAATTAGCCAGGCATGGTGGCGTGCATCTGTAGTTCCAGCTAATTGGAAGGTTGAGGCGGGAAGATTACCTAAGACCAGCAGGTTGAGGCTGCGGTCGCTGTGAGCATGCCACTGCACTCCAGCCTGGGGGACAAAGAGTGAAACTACAACTCGAAAAACCAAAAATCCCATACACCTTCACTGTGCAAATCCTAAAAGCTCTGAGTTTACAGAATAACTTTAAAAAGTAAAAAAAAAAATCAATTTGAACTAGATGGTGGTATATAGAAATGAATATATCTAAATAGAAATTAAGAATTGAACATATTATGAGAATAAACCATCTAATGTAAACAAAAAGTGTGCAGAAAATTACTCTTTAAAAAACAAAAATTTTTCAACTACTTCTACTAAATTGAATCTAGTATCTGGCTTTCCTCTTCATTGAGTATAAATATGAAGTTAAGGATTATTTTGTGAATGACCCAATATTGATTCTTCTGCACTTTGATTTTAAAATGTATTGCAGATTTCTTTGTGTCTTGAAATGGGTTATTTTTCCACATGTTAATTCCTGACACGAAATGACCTTTCCTGTGTATGAAAACTATGGTGAATATGTTTACTTTACTGATTATTTTCCATGTGCATATCTAAATAACTGCTGTCTCTGTTTCATAGGCATGCATGTCCCTGTGATCATGAGTCTGGTTCAAAACCAGTTCGTAGCAAATCATCCATTTCTGTTCATTATGAAGGATAACCCAACAGGTACGTTTCCTGAGAATTCTTTGTGTTGGGGAGGACTGCTTAAGTTAAGCAGACCTAGTTCTAGTTGCTAATTACAGTCCACATACCTGAAATCACTTGTCTTTTCCACGAACATTGACTAAGTTGCTCTTATGTACCAGGTGTTGTGTTTTAAGAGATGACAGGTAGTCGGGCGTGGCGGTGTGTGTCTGTAGTTCCAGCTCCTTGGAAGGCTGCGGTGGAAGGATCGCCTGAGCCCAGCGGGTCGAGGCTGCAGTGGTCGTGAACGTGCCACTGCACTCCAGCCTGGGCGACAAAGAGTGAGATTCCAACTCAAAAAAAAAAAAGAGATGGCAGGGGCTTAACATAGGCAGTGGTAGTAGTAGCTGCCACCGTGACTTATGTAGTAGCCGTGTATAGCTACCTCTGAAGCTAACCATCCCAAAAGGTTACACATCGGACTAATAAAAACACAGAAAGAGCCAGGCCTGGTGGTGGCGCTTGTAATCCCAGCTAAAGGAGGCTGAGGTGGGAGGACTGCTTGAGCCCAGGAATACAGCCTGGGCAATGGAGTGAGACCCTGTTTCTTTAAAAACAAAACACCTGGAAGAAAAGATACAGTAGTTTGAAAATCCTCCAAGGTGTTTAAAAAAAAAAAAACCACAGAAAAGGATTATGCAGTTTGGCTAAGTTTGTACATCTAGAAGGTATGAAGGTAAGAGGCCAGGTCAACTCTCTCTCCATGATGCCACGACAGGAGTGGAAATTGAGAGGTGGTGAAAGATGTCAGAGGTGGATGCGAAACTAGCACAGGCTCTGATGGAGAGTGGGGAGTCAAATGATTCCAAATCTCCAGTGTGGATAAGTGGTGACATGTGACGCAGTGAGAGACAAAGGGAATGGAAAAGAAGCAGGGACCTGAATTGGCACTGGGCGGTGTCAACACGTCTGGAGAGATGTCCCAGAACTTTCTCTTATGAATAAAAGAAGCCAGGAACATGAATACAGTGGGGGAAACGGTCTTCAAGTTTCTGGTGAGGACACTTCAGTCATCCTAATGCCCGCGTGAGGGCTACAAACCCCAGGAGAGCAAAAATGGTATCTCATTCATCTCTGTGTCCAGCCCGGTATCAACATTTGGCAAAATCCCTTGTACATGATGTCAGCGCCCCTACAGACTGAGAGTGGAGAGTTGGGTGTCAGCCCTGGGCTCAAGTTCCAGTTCAGTTAACTAGCAGTCCTGAGACGACAAGTAGCTTATCCTTTCTAAATTGCATTCCCCCCCCTCTCCTATTTGGACATAACATTGGAACTCATCTCAGAGTTAAGGAAAATAATATGTGGAGCCTGTAACCCCTGTGCTTGGCACATACCAAGTGTTTGTCATGTGTCATGAATAAATCAATAAATATAAATAAGTAAATGACAAAATAACTAATGAATGAAAAATATAAAGTGGTTTACAAGGAGAAGAGACATGGTTAATTTCAGAATCCGGATCTGTTAGACAAACTAGGGATACTGATATTATTGGTCCATCGAGGGATGTACCTCTTCCTTTTTTTGCCCCCAGAAACCAATGCAGAGTGACCCTTCTGCAAGGCATATCTTAAAAACAACAAACCAGTTCTAGAACTGCTGAGATTGCATTAACACAACTTCATTTCTGGTAGTGGATGTGTCAGTGCTGAAGTATACTCAGAGTATGTCATTTGATCTATATATCTTTAACCTTTGGATAACTCTAATTTGTTACTATTAGTATATAATTATTGAGTATGGAGACAGGATGAAATAAAGCTGCACTGGCACAAGGAAATAATGGCATTTAGAATAATTATGTTTGACTCTATTTTCTAAGTTATTGACTTGTTATATGCTAAGGCCATGTTACAGCTATCAGTAAAACAGCTAAAATTCAAAACTCAGAACAATCCACTTATTTATTTGTTTGTGATAAAGCTTAACTATCAGACCTTAGTGACAATTTCCCCTATTTTATGATCTTTATTGTAATGAGACTTTCTAAACTCCTTGAAAGTATTATCCTAAAAGAATGGCCACTCATCTATCAGAGGCTGTAAGTTGTTGTTATATAAAAATGTAGAAGGGGCCATTGTCTTAAGACAGCACATAGTAGTTTGTCCATTTTTCTCTCACAAATAAACTCAAGAAATCTCTGAGACAAACGGAGATGTAGTTTAGCATCACCACAGTGACCTATGACATGGCTTCAGGCTTTACATAAATATATTCTGTTGAAGCATGAAGATGAATGATTTTAGGTTTAGTACAAACGATTTGTATTTAGCTTTGAAGTTTTCTTTTGGCTGAGCCTCTTGTGCAAAATCTCTATATTATTTGAATCTTCCCACCAGGTGAGTTTCATATTGCAACATGTTCATCTAAAGCCCTTACCAAGTTAAACTTCCAGGACAATAAAGCAACTTTTGCAGGCTGAGGGTGTGGCCCAACTTTAGAGACTTGGAGAAAAAAATTGGGAGACATGCTGCATGAAAGATGTCATGGCTAAGAAAACAGTGAATCTTGATTTTTTTTCTTTTTTTTTTTTTAAATTAACAGAACTTCAGACATCATAAAAATGGCCACATTCAGAACTCTCCTGGGTCCTGGGTTCAGGGGAGAAGAAATTGCAGAATATCCAGGAAGAAATCTTTCTTTTCTAGTCATGAGCTTGGTTGTGCTGTTGTATTTTAATATTAGGAGGTAACAGTTGCTTCCATCTGACAGAGATGTATATAAATATATTGATGAATATGGGCAACACCTATTTGAGAAGACATGAAGAGAAAAAGTGAAATAATAAGGAATTCTGCTTCTGTCTGCTTCTGAGTCCCTAGCCGTTATGTCAAGAGAGGTTCACTAATCCATGCAATTTAGTAGTGAGTGGATTGATGACTACATGAAGACAGTTCAAAATGTGAATCTCCTTTGTGAAAAAAATCATCAGACTGAAAGCTGAGACAAATGACTTTCATGTAATATTCTGCATTTCTGAGTGTTTAAATTTTTAAATTATTGCCTTCAATTATGAAGTTAATGTCCATAGAACTTATTTAGAAAAATTTCCAAACAAAAATTCTGATAAATGTATTAATGTCACAGTATTAAGAGTCATTGCCAATTTCTATTGTGCCTAAATGTAATAGTTATCCCGGGCAAGGTATTTATGCATCCTTATCTATCTGGAAAAAAAAAAAGTTCCTTTTCTCCGTAATTATTTTTAGATTTTGGGGCAAGGCTTTATTGACTATAACAATTCATAATAAATAAATTTATAATTATTAATAAGGAGAAGAAAAGTAAACTCTGCTGGAGATGATGTCCATTTCCGTGTTATTGGCTTTCCTAACAGTGTGTCTGTCTTTGGACCGTGGAGATAATGAAAAAGGGCTCTCCCATTGTAGTTTCAAATATATTTAAATATCATTTTCGTGAGCTTTTAAATTATGCTAAAAGCCGGGCTCGGTGGCTCAGCCTGTCATCCCGCGCCTTTGGGAGGCTGAGGTGAGTGGATGCCCTGAGCCCGCGGGTTCGTGACCCGCCTGGGCAGCGAGACCTCATCTCTACAATAAATCAAAAAATCAGCCGGGCGTGGTAGCGCATGCCTGTGATTCCGGCTACTGGGAAGGCTGAGGCGGAAGGATCGCCGGAGCCCAGCAGGTCGAGGCTGCGGTGGCCGGGAGCGGCCACTGCACTCCAGTCTGGGCGACAGAGTGAGACTCCAACTCAAAAAAAAATAAAATAATAAATAAATAAATTATGCCAAACGCAACGTCTTTGAAATTAACTGTTATTACGTGTGAGTGTCATACCAAAGCAGCATTTGACATTGATCCATCCAAGCCACTTCCCCTCGCCCAGTTGAAGACAGAGAGGGACAGAGAGGGAAGGATTTCAGCACAGCATTTCTCTGTTTTGGGGGTGTGTTTTCACTTGCAAACACAGTGACTGGAAGCAGGAATTTGCATTTGTGCTGTACATTATATCACTTTGGTGAGGATTTGGAGGCACGAGTAATATAAAAATGTTGTCTTTGGCAATAAAGTAAGCTTTGATTCAGAGCAGAAGGAGAAGTGGGAGGTTAGCCTTTTCACCCTGAGGGCTGACACTGCATGCACAAGAAGATCCCTGCTAATGCCTTACATTTGAAACTCTGCCATGCTCATCGTCGTGTGATTATGCTGTGTTTGCTGGGATGGATGTCTATATTTAGAAGAACGCCTCGTTGCCACTGTGTTTTTGCTTTCCTATATGGAAAACAGAACTAATGCATTCATTTTCCGTGTCAAGCTGTAGTGGGTGTTAATTTACTTCATACATTGCCATAAAATGGTTAATAGTGACATAATAATGAATTTGAGAAAAAAGGAGGTTTTGCTAGTAGGCATTGCCTATTTATTGCAGAGAGAAAAAAGACCACGTGATGTGTTGAAATATTAACAATAACTATGTACTGTCAGTTTTTTCCTCCAGAAATTCCTCAAGTATGCTGGGTTTTCTTTTCTTTTCCTAGAATCAATTTTGTTTATGGGAAGAGTGACAGATCCTGACACCCAAAAGATGAAAGGAAGAGATTTAGATTCACTGTGAATGAAAAGCACAGCCTGGAATAAAAGATGATTCCTACAGAATAATTGATTGGCAAAATATCGCCATCTTGAAGATATTTTCTATATATCTGATTTCTTTTCTGTTTTGAACAGTGCCTGTATTAATATGTATTAACCGAGAACTGCATTGATTAATAAGTAAAGTTAGATATGCATCTGTTTCTGTTCTTTCTATGTGTTTTACAAAATCTGTATGAGTCAAAAGCCGTGAGCTCCCATAAAATATCACCACACATATGTTGGAATAATCCTAACATATATTAAATGTCAAATTCTTGTCTTAGATATCAAATTCCTTATAGTCCTATACCACAGCCTGACTGGATTCTTATGCCTGCTGCACAGAAAAGAGCCAATGCACTGAAGCAGCAGTTGTTGCTGTAGAGTTTAATCATCACAAAACAACTGAGTGGGAGGACAGCAGGTATTCTCAAATCTGCTCCCCCAAGAATTTGAGGCTAGTGTTTTTAAGCAATAATTTGGTGGGCAGGGAGCTGCTGACTAGCTGGGTATGAAGCCATGGGAGTGTCAATATTTTGTGCACAGTGCCAGTTGAATCAGCTCCCTGATGTGAACCATGGGTCGAGGTGGAATAATGGGTTTACTGGGACACAAAGTCAGAAAAATACCTCAAATACCAGTCTTAGGTTTTGCAGTAGTTATGTTATCTATAGAACAAGTCTTGTGACCAGCAATAGGAAAGTAAACTAGGAACAATAGCCGATTACTGTCTAACTAGTCTTTATCTTAGTAGAAAGGTATATGGGATGTGGCATCCCCAGGGTGAGAGCTGTTCATGCCCCTTGGCTGATCAAACTTCTGAATGCCATCAAGGAAGGCTGCATGACTGAAATCTCACTGTTTAAGGAAAAACAAATGTATCCATCTTGTGGGTCACTTCCCTGGCGGTCAGGACATGAAGATAATCCCTTGTTCTCTATTGAAATGACTATGTGCAAATCATGACGCAGGGAGGAAGGCAAGCTCATTAACAGATTTGTTGACTCTAACCATGCCTGCAACTTTGCCTTAGGCCTTTTCCACAGCTTTTACTCCGTGGCCCGATATTAAGTTTATATAGGTGGTTCCATCTAAAATACTAGACTACGACGCCCTTAGGCCTAGTAGCATTATGCAGAGAGTGGAGAAGCAAGGTCAGGACAACTTAAACATGGTGTCATCCTGGAATACTGATTAAGGCACAGACCCAGTATCCCAGGCAGTAGACAAACTCTGGGTATTCCACTAACCATAACTTGCTATCCATGTGTGGCATTTAGTGGTTACCTGTTTTAATACCTTTTGGTACATATCTATTTTTCTCTTCTGATTTATGCTTTAAAAAAGAATGAAGTAATATCTTTTGCAGGAACTTGGATGGAATTGGAGGATAACATTCTAACTGAAGGAATGCAGGAACAGAAAACCAAACATCACAGGTCCTCACTTATAAGTGCGAGCTAAACTGAGGATCTGCAAAAACACAGGTAATTGTTTAATGGAAACTGGAAACTCAGAACGAGGGTGGGAAGTCACAGGGCATAAAAAATAATCCATCAGGTACAACACGCAGAGGTGGGGGTGGTGGTGGCTACACTCAAAGCCCAGACTTCCTTGCCACTATACAATACAGCCATGCGACCAAAAACCATTTGTACCTCCTAAAGCTATCAAAATAAGAAGAAAAAAGGAAGGCCAGGTGAGGTGGCTCAAGCCTATAATCCCAGCACTTTGGGAGGCGGAGGTGAGAGGATTGCCTGAGCTCAGGGGTTTGAGACCAGCCTGAGCAACACGGCGAGACCTTGTCACTACAATAAAAAAAAGTTAGCCAGACATGGTGGCACATGCCTGTGGTTCCAGCTACTTGGAAGGCTGTGCCGGAAAGATCACCTGAGCCCATCTGGTCAAGGTTGCAGTGGCTGTTAGCGTTCTACTGCACTCCAGCCTGGGCAACAGAGTGAGACTCCGGCTCAAAAGAAAAAGAAAGAAAAAGAAAAAAAAGTAGAAATGCTAAGAAGCTTTATAAAGCTCCCTCTTTTTATGGGTGAGAGTGGCAGCTGAATGAGTGGGATTCAGAAGGCGGACCTTCTACCACTGTAGACTCCTGAGCTCAGGAAGTGTGCAAGCCAGGATTGTGCTCTATGAAGACTAAATGCAGAACCTTTCCCCTAAATACTCCAAAATAGCAGATTAAATATCAAGAATAATACTCCAATATCACTTCATGCAACAAGTTTCATAGTTTTTCCTTTTTTGTGCTAATGATGTAAAGTGCCCTATTTGTCATGACAATTTTTGGCACAGACCTTAATGATAATAGCTACCCCTCACTGAGCCCTAATTGTTTGCCAGGCACTGAAGTAAGCACTCTATTTACATTATGTTAATTATATCAACTTTTTAATGAAATAGTATTTCTCCTCTTCCTGATCAAGAAAGTGAGACTCATAAGTTAGTCAAAAAAACACATAACAGATAAAAACAATGGGTAAATTTGAACTCAAAACGATCTGAGCTAGCAGTCTATGACCTTGATCACTGAGTTTATACTCCATTTGTGGGGAGGAAAAAATAATTTTCTTTCTACTTTTCATAGTTCTTAGCTAGGACCCCTTGTAATAAAAGATAGATTAATAAGAGAAAAACAAATAGAAGTTTATTGACATGTATACCTCATGTATATATGGGAGATACCCAGGGAATGATTAATAAATCTCAAAGAAGTGGCTTAGAATTCCAGTTTACACAGAACAATATGTTTTTGGAGAAGTAACAAGACAAAGAAAAAAGGACTTTGAATTTCTAAAGGTGGCAAATTGTAGGAAGGTAAACATTTCTTCTCTGGTGCTATCTCCAGGCTGATGAAAGATTGAAGTCATCTTCAATGAACAAATTGTGTCTTAACTGGGAGAGGGGAAATGGGACACATTGCACATTTATGCCCTGTTTTTGACTTAATTGAAGTGGGATAAAGAACTTTTCTTCTATCTGCTTCTTCTCAAGTGCCTTCAGCTCAAAATAATCCTTGTGCCAAAGGGGCGTGTTTTGGGGTGGCATATTCTGCATCCCTTGCCCGCCTTCTTTAGTCTTCAAAGTCTAGATGTCTATTGCAGGGACCCTGCCTGTTGACTGTCTAAAGGCTTGCTAAAAGATCATGGGCACAAGTCATACTGATTAATAAGAGAAAAGACATACAAACTTATTTAACATATACACATGGGAGTCTTCAGCATGAAGACCTGAATTTCATGAGTTACAGAAACTTAATACCATCTTGAGGTTCCAGGAAGAATGGGAGTTTGGATTCTGGTAAAACGGGTTATGGGAGGAAAAGAAGAGGAATTCTACTGTGGGGCAGCAAATGATCGCCAAGGAGAATGATGGATAATTGGGGGAATGAAGGGATAGGGAACAGAGACTGGCTTGTAAGCAGGTCTCTCTGGAAGTTGAATTAGCCTTAGAGACAGGCATTATTTTATAAAATGGTTGGGCCAGGTCTGGTTCCATTATTTCTCTTCTCTCCTGCCATAGATGACATAAAGACAGAGATGACATAGCGACAGCAGGGAGGGGAAGCAGCTTCTTTGGAGGGAAATGCCAGCGGGGTGGAAGGTCAGAGAGACCCCGAGGGTTCTTCGTTCAGCAGGTCAAAGCTCCATATGTTAGGGCATCAGTTTCTGAGCTCCAAAAAAACAAAGAGCAACACTCAAGACATTCCGAAGACAACATTAAAATGAATTGTGATTGCTTAAAACCATAACATAATTGAAAGTTTCTGCCTACACTGTCAATTAGAGCTTATTTAGATATAACACAGGAAATGCAAATCTACATGTTAATGATACATGTTTGTGGCGTAAACTTCTAGTCCTTCCGCACCCATGGAACTGGTTAAAAAATATGCTTTAGCCGCGGGTTCGAGACCCGCCTGGGCAACTTGGTGAGACCTCATCTCTACCATAAAGCAAAAATTAGCCGGGTGTGGTAGTGCGCACCTGTAGTTCCAGCTACTGGAAGGCTGAGGC
>NW_007249289.1:187411-191347 GCF_000164805.1 Carlito syrichta | reverse complement strand
GGAGCCCAGCAGGCCAAGGCTGCGGTGGCCAGGAGCGGCCACAGCACTCCAGTCTGGGCGACAGAGTGAGACTCCAACTCAAAAAACAAAAAAATATATATATATATATATATATATATATATATATATATATATATATGCTTTAGGCCAGGCTCGGTGGCTCAGCCTGTAATCCCAGCACTTTGGGAGGCCGAGGCAAGTGGATTGCCTGAGCCCACGGGTTCGAGACCAGCCTGGGCAACTTGATGAGACCTCGTCTCTACAATAAATTAAAAAATTAGCCAGGCGTGGTAGCGCACGCCTGTAGTTCTGTCTATTTGGAAGGCTGAGGCGGAAGGATTGCTGGAGTCCAGTAGGTTGATGCTTGGGTGACTGTGAAGGTGCCACTGCACTCTAGCCTGGGCGACAGAGTGAGACGCCAACTCAAAAAATAAAAAATGTGTTTTAGAAGAAGAGAGTAATAAGTTTGGTTAAGAGAATAGCAGTTTTATTCAGATGTAGTCCAGATTTCTATTTTTCTTGGGTTGCCTGAATTCTTATTCTTTCTTGTGTCAGTCTGCTCTGAGGGTGCATTTACTCATTCCACAAATATTAATTGGGCTCCCACCAAGTTCCAGGCCCTTTTCTAGGCCCCAGAGACATATCAGGGAGCAAATCTGGCAAGGCCTCTGCCTTCATGGAGCCGAGATTTTATTGGTAGCAGATAGATAGTAAACCAGTGAACAAGTGCAAAAATAAGTTGATTTCAAATGGTGAAAACTGAGGACATGAATAGAACAGGATAAGGAAGTAAGAGGGGTTTCAAGAATCGAGATAATGTTATAAGGTGACTACCCAAGTTTCACTTTAAGCATACATTCTTACAGTGTGTTTCTTGTGTATTTGGTTTCCTTTCATAAGATCGGCTAAATGTCTGTCTCGGGTTCCCTATACAGAGCCTTACAGGATTGTACGGAAGTTTGGTGATTTTTTTTTTTCTTTTTCTGACTTCATGCTTTTCTTCTGTTCTGTGGTATTTGCCTAAAAAAAGGGGGTACATTTAAGCTTCTTATGAAATAGAAAAAGTAGCCTTCTGCTGTGGGATTAAGCTTAAAAATTCCCCTTCTACCCTGTTCTAGAAATATAGTTGCTGAGGCTCTTCCGAAATTAAAATCTTTAATCTTTATCTTCAGTTGCAAATAACTCAGTACTTATTATAGTTTCAAATCATAGAGGTTACAAGTATCTGGAATATATTTCTAAAGCATACTCTATTTAGGACGGAAAATAAGTATGAACCAATTTTTTTTTTTTGCTAAGCTATAGGAAAGCTTTAGAATTCACAACAGTACGTAATGTGGGATTAAAAACACTGTCAAATTAACACGCCTATACAAGTCTAAAACATTATATATTTGTCATATATACTTGTGTTACTTATTAAGGTAACATTGTTATTGAAGTAGTGGTATTTCTCTTGGAAACTTTGGAATTGGGTTTTATTGACTTTGCATGGTTCTAATTCACGGTGCATTTTAGAAAAGTCTGTCACATCCGGCCATGGGGCATGGAGGGTCAAAGACCTGGGACAACGAACAATTTCTCTTTTTAAATGAGGTTTATAAAATTCTCCTAAATTGGGTAATAAAGATCTGGAAGTCTTTAGAAAACACGAGGCAGGTTTCATTAGAAGTCAGTACTTTGGCCCTCTGGAAATAAGGTCTTTCCTCCCAGTGTGGCCGAGACCATGGGAGCACACTCCATGAGGGGCCACTGGCCTGAGACCAACTCTGTGTGTATGCTGGAGGAAGGGGCCTAATTCCACCCGTTTGCTTGCAAGAACCCTTTATTTTCTCATCTCTTCCTTATTTTCATGGTTCTTTGTGTGATCGTTTCTACATCTGAAGCCTAGAATTCAAAATGTCAAAAACTGAGTTTCTTTCTCCTTTTGATACTTCAAGTGACCACCCAATGGCACCATATAAAGGAAACGAAAGACGAGATAATTTTCACCATCTAACATCATAACTTTTCACTTGTCATTTCAATTCTCTTGGGCATCAATGCCCTCACCTACATGAAGGATTCGACAAATCCTATTTCAAGTCTTTGTTCCGAAGTTCTATGCTGGCAAGCCCTGGACGTCTCCACAGAGACACATCTTTGAAATAAAGCCTTTTGAATCCTTATGTTTTTATTGTCTATAAGCAGTTGTTTTTTTTTCACAAAACAAAAATAAGTTCCAGGATGTACCTCTTACAAGGATCTTGATCACTACATGATCTTTGTTTATGGTGGTTTCTTTATAGGTTTGGGATTTTATTTACTTATTTTTTGAGTTGAAGTCTCACTCTGTCGCCCAGGCTGGAGTGCAATGGCACACTCACAGCCATCCCAGCGTCGACCTGCTGGGCTCTGGCGATCCTTCCGCCTCAGCCTTCCAAGTAGCCAGAACTACAGGCGCACGCTACCATGCCTGGCTAATTTTTTTGAATTATTGTAGAGATGAGGTCTTGCCAAGTTGCCCCAGGCTGTTCTCGAACCCATGGGTGCAGACAGTCCCCTCATCCCGGCCTCCCAAAGTGCTGGGATTACAAGCTTGAGCCTCCACACCTGGCCTGGGATTTGATTTTTAAAAACAGCATCTAAAAACAACTTTACTATCACGGCAGAGACCTGTATCCAGTAGAGACCTTTGACATTGGCTCACGGGGCAGAGCTATTGGGTGGTGGCTTTGGCAGGGACTTCGTCTCACCGGCTCTTGCCTTGACTGAGCGGAGCCTTGTCACCAAAGCTCATCAGAGGAATGGGCGTGTCCCTTGTGAGCGCAAATGACCAAGATACAAGTGTGCCTCTCTAGCAGTGCTCTTCTGTACCACCTTGATGCCAGTGCTGAGGGTGACCTGTAAGCCACGTTTGGAAGGGTGACAAAGCCTCGCTGGCCCCAGTTCCTCTGTGACTGTGTGTCACAGAGCCCTTCTTTAGGCTGGGCTAGAACCAGCCATCAGGTTATATTTTATTCGCATGTTAGGGATTGTTTGTACAACAGTGGGTATTAATTTGGTACCTCTCACAGGCGCTTCTACAACAAAATGCAAAGTTGAAATTGGACACAACAGTAACAGCAAAAACAACACAGAGACAGCAGACTGGAGGGCAGAGCATGTAGGAAGCTACAGCGAAATCCAGTAAAATCATTGCCTCTGGTAATTCGGAAAGCAGACCATGTGGATACTGGCCCAGTGTCTAGCCTCAGACGACATTTCCCATTTCCCCTGAACTCGACAGACTTCCTGGTCAGTTCACATCTGTGAAGCAGGAACGGAAATGCCACGTGTTGCTTCTGCTATGGTGGGAGGAAGCACGTTTGCCGAGTTTTCTTTCTCTTTGGTTTGCTGTGTTAGCTGAATGTTCACGTGCAGGGTGACCATGTGTGGGAGATGCAGAGGCTGCCCTTGTCATTGTCCCTGAAGGTCTGCAGGGATCACAGGCACCCTGCCCTCTGCATCACCACCCAGGGATTCCCAAGTGGACTCTACCAGAGCAAGAAACGCACACTATGTGATGTTGGGTTGTAGGAACGAGGTAGCAAGTGCTCACATAAATGATACAACTGTGTTCTCAGTACATGTTTGTCACACGCTGACATGTGATGTATGTTATCTCATCTTGGTGCTTAACGCCTGGTAAAACAAAGTTCTGAAATGCTTTTTCAACCTACCTCATACTGCGAAAGGAGCTTAGGAAGGATGTTCTGTGCGTTTTCCATGCAGATTGTTCAGGTTTGTGATAATAATGTATCCTCAGCACATCAGAAGGAGAGCATGGAACCCAGAAAGCCCACTGGGGGAAACCTTGGGGGTTGTCACACAGACCTCCTGGTTTAAATTCTTTCCAAAATACAAAAGCAGCCTTGACCTTACAGTTACTCTGTGCGAGTGTGTGGGGGTGGGGGT
>NW_007249289.1:133623-187391 GCF_000164805.1 Carlito syrichta | reverse complement strand
AGGTGGGGAGCATCTTCTTAAAATATTTGTCTTGAATAAATTTTTGATTAATATAAAAAATCATGCCCATGTGCAAGGAATGAAGATGTTGTCTTGCTGCTGGTATTTAAAAGCGTGTGCTTAATGCTTTTGCAGAAAATTGCATAAGAAAAGCTAATCTGAGCAAATTCTCAACAGGCATCTGAGACTGAAACTGTTTTTCTTTTGGCTTATATTTATACCTTAGATTCTGCATACTTGGTTTGCCATGGTTTGTATCACATTATTCTTATACCCATGAAAACATACATCGCGAAATTTTTGGTAATAATTTTTTTCTTTCTTTTTTTCTTTTCTCTTTTAATGTAAGGATGTGGGATGCAATTCAGGGTTAGGTATACAAACATTGATCGTGCAGGTACCCCTGTTAATGAGGTATGCCCCCCTCCCTGCCCTAACAGTTTCCTTCAACTACCAATCCCATCCCTCCCCCACCAACAGTTTCCCATTACTGCCAATTGCTTTCTTACAGCATTATAATTGTTCAAGGTCCATTTATGAGTGAGAACATATGGAACTCTGTTGTTTGTTTCTGTGATAAATCACTGAGTATGATTGACTCCAAATCTATCCAGGTTGCTGCAAAGTCCATATTTTTGTTGTTCTTTATGACTGCATAATATTCCATTGTGTATATGTACCACAGTTTTTTTTATACAGTTCAGGTGATAATTTTTGTGCTTTGCAATTAATAATCGCTTATGTTTAGAGAGCATACCATTTTGGAGTAACATATACAGTACTTTCCACAGCCCTCACATCTCTGTCACCCTTCATAAAATGAAGTGATTGATTTTTTTTTTTTTTTTTAAGCCAAGAATTCTTTAAAAGTCTTGGGGGAAATGGTAGACTTGGTATTTGAATGCTGGTTCTTTGACCCCAGATCTCAACTCTTAATCACCAAACAGTAGTTCTCACACTTTGAGGTGTACCAGAATCATGCGTGGGGTTGGTTAAAACACAGATCCCTGCACCCCAAACCCCAAGTTCCTGATTTGGCAGGTCAGGCATTTGCATTTCTAACAAGCTGCTGGCCTGGGAACCACCTCTTAGAACCACTGAAATAAAGTCCACTGCTTCTCTTATGCGAGCATTTTTTTGCTATACTCACAATGATCTTATAATCAATAAAACAGAAAAGCATAGAAAGTAGAAACGAAGAATAAAACAGAACTGAAAATCAATAATATAAAAGAATACAAGATTGATGCAAAAGGTTAATGAGAAAATTCAACATTAAAAATCCATACGAGCCGGGCTCGGTGGCTCAGCCTGTAATCCCACGCCTTTGGGAGGCTGAGTTGAGTGGATTGCCTGAGCCCGCGGGTTGGAGACCCGCCTGGGCAGGCGAGACCTCATCTCTACAATAAATCAAAAAAATCAGCCGGGCGTGGTAGTGCACGCCTGTAGTTCCAGTTACTTGGAAGGCTGAGGCGGAAGGATCGCTGGAGCCCAGCAGGCGAGGCTGCGGTGGCCGGGAGTGGCCACTGCACTCCAGTCTAGGCGACAGAGTGAGACTCCAACTGAAAAAAAAAAAAATCTATACAAAGATAGGCAAATTGTAAAGTTGATTCGTTAGCCAATATTCAAAGCCTTCCACAATTTCATCCTATATTTCTAGATGAAGCCTCACCCACCTGCACGCGCCCCCGTCTCCCAAACTGGATGACACAGGTGACTGTCTAAGCTGCTTCCTCTGCCTGGCAATGCTTTTCTCTCCCTTCCTGCAAAACCTGTCTGTCAAAACTCATTTGGTTTCAAGACCTAGTTCAAATATTTCCTCTACTAAAAAAAAACCACCCAAGGTGTTCTCAATTTCTTCTTCCCACCAGCATTCTCCCCACATAGCAGTTCATAATAGTTCCTTGCTAGAGCTACTTGGATCACAATGGGCCAGGGATGAATTAAGTCTTCTTTTTAACTGCACACAACAAAGTCTTATTCTTCTTTCTTTCTTTTTTTTTTTTTTTTTTTGAGTTGGAGTCTCACTCTGTCGCCCAGACTGGAGTGCAGTGGCCGCTCCCAGCCCCCGCAGCCTCGACCTGCGGGGCTCCGGCGATCCTTCCGCCTCAGCCTTCCGAGTAGCCGGAATCACAGGCATGCGCTACCACGCCCGGCTGATTTTTTGATTTATTGTAGAGATGAGGTCTCGCTGCCCAGGCGGGTCTCGAACCCGTGGGCTCAGGCAATCCACTCACCTCAGCCTTCCAAAGGCGCGGGAATACAGGCTGAGCCACCGAGTCCGGCTTTATTCTTCTTTCTATGCGTCCTGTAGAACCTAGAAGTCTAATGTCTCCTCGAAATTGCTCAATGCAGGGTCACTGAACTGAAGTTATCAAACATAAAATCAGAACAAGGTAGGACAAATTTAAAAGCTTATTGTCATACAAAAAGTATAGCTACTTTGGAGGCTGAAGTGGGAGGACTGTGTGAGGTCAGGGGTTCAAGACTAGTTTGGGCAACAGAGCAAGACTCTGTCTCTGCAAAAATAAAGATTAAAAAATTAGCCAGGCATGGTCGTACACATCTGTAGTCCCAGCTATTCGGAAGACTGAGGCAGAAAGATCACTTGAGGCCAGGTGTTTGAGACTAGCCTGTGCCACAGAGCAAGACCCCTTCTCTCTCTCTCTCTCTCTCTCTCTCTCTCTCTCTCTCTCTCTCACACACACACACACACACACACACACACACACACACACACACACACACACAGAGTTTTTTTTTTTTTAAAGTACAAATTGGGATCTGGGAGACAATTAAAATCAAGTGATAAGAAGAAACTCACCTTGCAGCAGTGAAATCACAGTTTATAAAGCATAAAGGAGGAAGCATTTTGACATTTTTGTGATGGACTGTTGCACATTAACATTTTTTAAGGCAAAAAGAGCCATTTAAGCTGATTTGTTTATGGCTGGTTGGTGTGATTTCACTGATACATGCTGACAAGGAAGTAAAACTTTTGTTTTGTGTTTTTGACTAGAGACAGTGTTTTGAGGAACCAGGGTGACTCTTATCTAGAGATTATTGAATAAAAATAATTTGCAAGCAGTATTTGAGCGGCCTCAAATATACCAAGTCATGGCATATATGTTTCTTTTCTTTTGGAGATTTGTAGGGCTCTGTAACTTGATTTTATTATACCCGTAAGTTAGTATAAATATATATCAAAACTGAAAAATACTAGGCTAGTCTGATTTTATATGTGGGTGTTCAAAGAAAATAGTAATGTTAGTAATCTAAGATGTTTAAGTAAAGTCAATGGCTAATTTATTAGTTATTTCTTAATGATGATGAAAAGTTAAACCAGTCTACCGTATGGTCGATATCTAGGTATTTTCATATTCAACTTAAATTTCACCAAAGTCGGTTATATATTAGCAAATCTAAAATAGGAATGTGATTTCTCCTTTAAAATTTTTGATATAAGATGCCCAAAATATATAAAATCTGTCAGTTCAGTTAAAAGCCATAACAAACAGATGTTTTTGGAAAAGATGTTTTCTACTTTACAACTGTACAATGTACAGCAGCACCTCTAAAAGTATAGTCTGGGAACTTTTATGGGTGTCAGACCCTATGAAGTCAAACTATTGTTGGGGTTCAGAAACTGATACCCCAAAATACGATGTCTTGGCATGCTGAACTGAAGCAGCCCCAAGGTCTCTGACCTTTCCCTCTCCAGATTGTTATGGTCCGAGTAACGCTTGGCTGCTCCCTTTATTACCAGTAAATTAAAGGGGCAGGGAACTGGTAGAAATAAGTTTATTTCTGAGTTCAAATCCAGGGCGCAGAGAGGGACTCGAGGTCTTTCTAAAATGGTTCTGCTCACTCTCCAGGCTCTTACAGTTCCTTTTTATAAGTCCAGAGTCATTAGTACCTATACATTAGCCATGTGACCAGCAGAGTCTTGAATATAACTTAAGTAACAGCTGCATTTTACATTTAGATACTGACACTTAGAGTAAAGAAAGTTTACAAGGCCCAAGACATTATGCATTGCAAAAGTTATGCGAATCACAAGACTTATGATTACACTGACACTATATAGCTCAACGAAAGGGAGTAAATAGGGTTTTACATCTGGGAAGTCAAGGATTCCCCTGAAGTTACTTACTGCGAGTGCATGGAAGACAAAGGACTCTCAGGAATGTGCCGGAATGCTTGGATCCCCACCATGCCCTTCTCTAGGGGCTGTGGCAATATGGAGGGACATTAGTGGGTATCAATATCTCCCAAAGAAGCTGCTTCCCCTCCCTGTCATCTTGTTGGCTGTTGCAGGAAAGATTACAAAGTGACCACATCTGAACAGACCTTTCTATGAGTACAACAACTGTCCCCAAGGTTCATTTACTCCCGACAAAACTACTTACAAGGTGATCTCTGTTGCTCAATTCCATCATTCTCCCTGGCAATCACTTGTTACCCCTCAATAGAATTCCTTTTCTTCCCCTCCCATAACCTGTTTTACCAGAATCCAAGGCCCCCTTCCTAACCTCAAGATGGCAATTTGAGTTTCTGTAACTCGTTGGGAAGCTGGGTCTTTGAACCAAAGGCTCCTGTGTACCAATGTTAAGTAAGTGTGTATGTCTTTTCTCCTATTTATCAATCTGCCTCGTGCCAGTGATTTTTCAGCAAGCCTTTAAGGGGACCAATGGTCATGGCCCCACGGTATTTAAATGATCATGCTAAAAATCATTTGTCCATTTCACCCTCAGTCTTGCATGAGTGTGCAGTGGTTTTCATAGGCTTCAAGATGTATGATCTTACAACAGATCAAATACAGAGACAGATGTGAGATATCTTAGCTATTTTCATTTATATAAGGCATTAAAGAGAAACAAAAAACAAAGAATTGCTACTCTGTGGTCTTTTTTGATTTGGAAAACATAGTTTTAGGAAAATTAAATATGCCACTTATTGAAAGGCGGTACTTACAGAAACTTGATCCACATTTTGCCTCAGCATAACCATTTGTGCTTTGACTGACACACTTTGAATCTAGCATGGGTTAGACAGATAAATTTCCCATAGGCAGGCTTTAGGAGGCCTTCAGACATTCTACAGCAGGGCAAGTGGCAGCCTACCCCACCCTCTTGGCAAATCTCCATCAGATGCATGACCAGGACAGCCCAACCTTTCATTTCATGATTTACCATAATAATCTCTAGTAAACTTTCAGGTTCCTTGTCAAGGCAGAAGGTCAAAGATCACCCCTTGGCTGGCCAAAGCCATAGAAATGATAATAAGACCAGGTTTTGGTCAAAGAGTTTGTGGATTGCAAATGTCTAATAAGTCTCTCGCAGAAAAACTACATCTCCTTATCTCATATCTCACCTAGCTTACCATCTGAGGGCAGGAGATGATAATGTCCAGATCTAAGACTCCTGTGACTAAAATCAACATCAAAGACCTGCAGTTCTGGATACTCCTTTGGGCCAAAATCCCCTTACCTTAAATATACCCATTTTATGGCCTTTCGAGGTCACACTTGCTTCTGTCAGCCCCCTTTCCAGTCTACGAAAGGTGAATAATAAACTTTACTTCTTTCTCTTTTTTTTTAAGTTGGAGTGAAATTTCACTCTGTCACCCAGACTGGAGTGCAGTGCCACACTCTCAGCCACCATAGCCTCAACCTGATGGGCTCCGGCAATCCTTCTAGGATCTGGCAATCCTTCTGTCTCAGACTTCCAAGTAGCTGGAACTACAGGTGCACGCCACCACATCCGGCTAGTTTTTTTGTGTGATTTATTGTAGAAACGAGGTCTCACCAAGTTGCCCAGGCTGGTCTCGAACCCCCAGGCTCAGGCAATCCTCTCGCCTCGGCCTCCCAAAGTGCTGGGATGACAGGCTGAGCCACTGTGCCTGGCCTAGTTCTTTCTACTTTCTTACTTGGTTGCAGTCTCACATTATTCCCACGGCCCCAGCACCAGCTCCGGCCCACCTTGCCTCAGTGGGACCTTTCGGCTGGTGACCAAGTATAGGGAAATCCCCTCCACAACTCTTTTCTCACTCTCTTCTCTCCAAATCTGTGTTTCCCTGTGGACTCTGCTGGAACGTTGTGGCAAGTGACAGCTCTGACTGGGGTGGCTCCCCGGTGTGTCTCAAGACCCCAAGGAAAGGCAGCAGACCGCTGGAGTCCATTAGGGTGGGAGACTAAGGTCTGTCCTCTACCTCCTCCTGCAGCCAAGTTCTCCGTGCCTCTCCGGGGACCAGACTGGATCTCGGTGGACAACGGACTGTCTTTTCACCAGGGCAACTCCCTGGAAAGGCAAGAAGGCTCCCGAAGGAAGGTCGTGGGCCGCCAGCGCCTGACCGGGTGGGAGGTGAGGAACTTGGCTCTTGTCTTTCATGACTCCGCATTGCCTCAGCCTTTCTTGGTGGGAAGCACCATCTTTGGGTAGTCTCACTGTTTATCTGGTCGGGAGGAAGGTCCTGGAAGCCACTCTGAGAGGTCACTCTTTCTTTCCTTTTGCTTTGGAAAATGTTGGGCTCCAGGACCCTTTGTGGCAAGTTGGAACAGCCCTGGCACTGGCGGTTACAACGCTGTCTCTGGTGGGTTGAGGAGACAGAAGACGCTCTCTCCCACTCGTTCTCATGTGGGAACAGCCTGGTTCCACCAACCCTCTGCCTGGGATGCCTGCTGAGGGCATGGATGGTTGCTGATTCCACCCTGTGCAGGGCATAGGTGTGGACGGTCTGATTCCACCCTCCTTAATCTGGGATGCCGGACTTAGGCGGTGGATGGACTTTCAATCTCTTGGACCTCTCAGACGCAGTTCTCAGGACACTCTCCCTCTCTTTCCTCTCTAGGACCCTACAATGGGGAATGCTCAATCAGTGGTGAGAAAAGGCTCACCCTGGGCATGTCTTTTCCTTCTAAAAGGTCTCAGGACCCTGTCACCAGAGGGGAGCATCTGCCCTAAGCATCTCCTCGATGCCGACTAGGCCACCAGGCAACAGGCCCAAGGCGAGTCTCTTGCCTCTGGTACTACTCTCCTTCGGCTTGACCTCTAATGCCACCACAAGGGCAAATAGTCTGAGGTTTGCAAAATGGCGCCTCCCGGACCCCTTGTTCTTCCTGTGGTACTGCCATGCTCCTTCTTTGATGACTTTATCTCCTTCCGCTTTCCCTCGAACCACCGACCCACCCAGATGCTGACCCAGCTGGTTTAACTTCTATCTCGAAATCTGCTCTTAATCCTCCACTCTGTCAGTCTCCCTTCCTGCTCTTCCTTCTCGCCCTCCACCTTTACCTGGGGGGTTGGGGCTGGCTTCTATGGCCTTGCCTCACTTGGCCTCTAGTCTCTCTCCTCTCCTCCCCACTGCCTGATATACCTGATAACCCCCTAGCGGTAGCCCTACAAGCTGCAGCAAGTTGAACCACATGCGTCTCCCCACACGTACTTGGGAAGACCATCCAGGTTTCCACATGGCTTAACCAGTCTCCCCTTAGGGAGGTGGCCGGGACAAAAAAGACATTAAAGTTCATATTTGTTTGGTTTTTTCTGTGATAAATCTCTCACACCTAATCTGGGACTATCAACCTTCTTCCCAGACAAAACTAAAGGGATCATGTGTGAATTAATCCTGTTCACTAACTGAAAAAAAATCAATCGTCATTTTCATCTGCTTTTCCAACCAAACTTGCCAGTGCTCTAGTAAAATCTTACTTCCAACTTTACCATGTGCTAAAACACTAGCATTTGTCATATCAGGCTTGCCAAACTTATAAAATAAGTTAAGTCGGCTGGGCATGGTGGCTCAAGTCTGTCATCCCAGCACGTTGGGAGGTCAAAGTTGAGAGAACTGCCTGGCCCAGGAGTTCGAGACCAGTCTGGGCAACTTGGTGAGACCTTGTTGCTACGATAAATAAAAAAATTAGCCAGTGTCATAGTGTGCACCTGTGGATCCAGCTACTTGGAAGGCGGAAGCAGAAGGATTCCCGGAGGGCAGCAGGTAGAGGCTTCAGTGGCCGTGAGTGTGCCACTGCCCTCCAGCCTGGGCGACAGAGTGACTGCAACTAAAAATAAATAAATAAATAAAAGTGAGGTCACCTGTTGTACCCACCTAGCACCCTCTTATGGACAGGTAAAGCTTTAAATGCTGAACACACTGCGTGACATGAAGAGGCTGAGAAGCTGGCTGTTCCCACCTGGTTAGGTCACTTTTACTAAGCCTAGTTAGTACTTCTGCTAAATGGATGAAATACTGGATACTCTGTGTGAGCACAATCAGGACGGGAACTGGGCACTCTTGTCCTAACAAATTTGTCCATTCTTGATTAGAAATAAAGAGGGACAGGTCATCACGTCCACATGATCTGTTCACTCTAAAGGGTTTTATACCAAATTGTTACAGACAAAAGAAATGATCAAAAAGTCTCATATGTGTAACCTATTAAAAAGAAGCTTTTTTTAAAAAAAGCAGGATTTATTGAGAGGACAGAAAAGCTCCCACAGTGGGAGTGGACCTGAAGGGGTTGCCCTAAAAAGAAGCTTTTAAGGTTTTTTTCAGCCAAGACATTAGAAAAGTAACAAGATGCCAACATGGAGGACTGCAGAACCAGAGGGTCAAAAAGGCACCCCAACTGGCAGTCACAATTAGCGACAAAACTCCAACTGCCCACCAGACCTGGTAAAAACAAACCTGTGAAGGGGACGGTGTCCACTGCTTATGGGTACAAGTCTGTGGGGGCACTAAAAGCGTAGTTGCCCCCCAAAGGCCTAAGCCTCCTGGACCTTGTTCACTGTACAGGCCAAAGAACCACTGGGAAGCAGGTGCACTCCTCCTGAAGAGAGGAGAGAACACTTGGCTCGCAAATGGTAGCCACTTACGGAGGCCTGGAAATCTGCTAATTTCAGTGATGGTGAGCAATTGCCTGGCACTGGCTCACCATCACTCCAACAAACCCCAGGTGAATATTAGGGCACTGAAACCCAAGATGATTTTTTAATTAACACAAATGTCAGCCTTTTGGTCCTGGCCATCCATGTTGGAATCATATAGCCTTATCTTAATCGAAAGTTACTAAAGGTTAATTCAAGGTATAAATGTAAAAAGTAATCTAAAAAGGTGAAAAAAGAAACCAGAAAGCAAAGGAAAAATGTAAAAAAGTTGTTGATATTATTCTTGTGGTAGAAAGAATATAAAGGAAACAAGTAATTTTATATAAGGATCTTGTATGTTACTTTTTTGTTCTATAATACAGTGGCTGGTAATTTAAAGGAAGGAAAGTATAGGACACAAATAAAAGGTTCAAGCATGTCAAAAAATGGTATGAGTATGTCTAACATGGTATGTATGGACAAGGTTTCTAAAAAATATATGTAAAAAAATTATATGAACACTCAAGGCTACAAAAAGTTTCTATAAATTTACCATTAATATCAAATACACTAATGCCAGACCAAATTGCCACTCAGAGATTAGAATATGAGCTTCAATTAACAACTTCCAAAATGTTTTCTCCTATAAACAACAGAGGGAGAGAGGAAGAGACAACTTCAGTTATCCCTCCCCCGCCATTGTCTTTGTTACAAAATGCAAAGTTTTTTTACTTTTAAAATGCGAGATTTTTTTTTTTTACTTTTAAAATCCTTGGGCTATCATCTTGACTAAATAAGTAACTTTGCAATAACTACTGTAATCCTGTGTTATAATATTATGCTTTTTAAACTTTTAATACTTGACTGGACTGGGTGGCTCAATCTATCTGTCATCCCAGTACTTCGGGAGACAGAAGCGAGTGGATTGCCTGAGCCCACGAGTTCGAGACCAGCCTGAGCAGCTTGGCAAGACCTGTCTCCACAATACATGGATAGATAGACAGATAGATATTAACTGGGCGTGGTAGGTGTACCTGTAGTTCCTGCTACTTGGAAGACTGAGGCAGAAGAATTGCCAGAGTCGAGCAGAGTCGACACTGGGGTGGCCATGAGCATGCCACTGCACTCCAGTGTGGGCAATGAAGTGAGACTCCAACTCAAAAAAAGCACAAAAATCTTTTAATGCTTAAACTCTTAAAGCCCTCAATTCAGTCTCTAGGGTGGGGTAAGAAAAAGTCTCAGGAGCCACACACCTGCCCCACACCCTCCTCCTGAACTGCCTGCAGACCAGGCACAAGGGTCACTAATCCAACATAGGATGCATCAAAAGCAGAGAGATGTCCATCTCCCATCTCTCTGGAGTAAAGGTGACCAGGGCTTCACCCTCTACCATGTCATCGTTGTGAAGGTATAGCAGACCTATTATAAAATTGGCAAAGGGGACAGTGCCGGCTTGCCAACCGTTACCTGCTTTAATTTCTCTTGTTCATTATCATTTCCAACAATTTAAACTACAACCTAACTCCATGGTGCTAATGTTTTCAACTTTTTTCTTCAGACTTTGTCAAAGTAGTTGTATTTCCTTGCTAAAATAGTCGTTAACAAAACCCCTTAGAACTGTATGTACATTCTTTATTTTTTAATTTTTTTGAGTTGGAGTCTCACCTGTCACCCAGACTGGAGTGCAGTGACACGCTCCCAGCCACCGCAGCCTCGACCTGCTACAGGGCTCCGGTGATCCTTCTGCCTTAATCTTCCAAGTAGCCGAAACTACAGGCACACGCTACCACACCCAGCTAATTTTTTAAAAAATTTATTGTAGAGATAAGGTCTCACCAAGTTGCCCAGGTGGGTCTTGAATCCACAGACTCAGGCAATCCTCTCACCTCAGCCTCCCAAAGTGCTGGGATGACAGGCTGAGCCACGGAATACAGCCCGGCCTGTATGTACATTCTTGTCACCACCCAAAGAAGCTTGAAGACAAGCTATGGGGACATCCACATAGGACTCAGGAATTCACTGGTGCACTGATGAAAGCCGCCTGGACTCCTGTGGTGGGTGGCGGGCCCACTGGGGTCACTATAAGCATGTTTTTCCCAGACATCAAAGCCTTTCTTATGGTGGTATTAATTCCAGTAGTATATGCTTGTACACAGTGCTTTGGAGTAAAGATGCTTAACTCCATGGGCTCCTGTCCTCTCATACCCTCCTCTTGCTCTAGATAGGTAAGGACAGCTCTATATCCCATGATCAGAAGCCTGACCCTTGACCCTGTTCCCAGGTGCAAATAAGGATATTCTTCAAAATAGCAAGAGGTGGGTTGAAAGGAGGTACCTGCAGAAACCTAAAATAAACTTAGTTCACATTTTGCTTCAGCATAACCATTTGTGCTTTGACTGACACGCTTTGAATCTAGCACTGGTTGGACAAAGACCAATTTCCCGAAGGCAGGTTTTCGGAAGCGTTCGGACATTCTACTGCAGGCCAAGCGGCAGCCTACCCCAGCCCCTCAGCAAGTCTCCATCAGATGCAAGACAAGGATAGAGGCATAGAAGTTATAATAGACCACCTTTTGGTGTAGGAGTTCGCAGATGGCAAATGTCTGACAAAGTCTCTTGCAGGAAAACTCCCTCCCCTTGTCTCCTTCCATCTATCCCACCACCTAGGGGCGTGAGATGCTAACGTCTGGTGACTTCAAGGTCTCAGACGCCTGTGACTACAATCAACATCCAAGACCGGCAGCCCGTGTCCAGGCCAAAATCCCCCTACCCCAAAGCCCTTAAATATCCCCATTTGGGGGCCCTTTGAGGCCACGCTTGCCTCTGAGTGTCAGCCCCCTTTCCAATCTGTGAAAGGTGAATAATAAACTTTACTTCTTTCTACTTTCTTACTTGGTTGGACCCTGGCACTGGCTTCGGCCCACCTTGCCTCAGTTGACCCTTTTACTCATCTTAACATACAATGTTTATCATTGCGATTTAAAAATGAATGAACGCAAATTTCTTTAAATTGCTCAGTTTTATTTTCCAATATGATAAATATCTAACTCTCCGGCAGACTCAATGATTTTTAACTCTGGAAAGGTATTTTGAGATCCCAAAGTGTGCAAGACCCAGGAGTATATTTATAGAGGCTCCATGGGCATGAGACAGTTAGAGACATTACCCAAAAAATCTGGGTGACTCATGGGAGGGAAAAGTGGATGCATGAGTCTGGGAAGCCTGGAGTGTATGACACTGAAACAGGCCTTTCACAGACTTAAAGACATCTGCACCATGTGGACAACTATCTCAGGCACTACCGTACCAAAAACTTTTTTCTCACACCGAAAAAGAAGGCAGAATAGCTACAAAGTCTTTTAAAGGCTATGGAACAGATGGCTGAGAGTAGAATATAGCCATAGGGAATGCCACAGAGAATCAGTTTGAAAATATATTTTTTTTTCTTGAGGGAATATGAAATCATAGAATTGTTTCTAGATAGCATGCATTAAGAGAAGAACAAGGCTCATTTAATTTTCCCATTGCTTTCAAAGATCTTTACAGGGTAAATCAGAAATTTAAGTAGAGCTTAGTTAGAAACTCACCCATGCTTAAAGAGGAATTTATCTGAGGACATGGAGATATTTGATAATTAATGGAGAACGCGCAACAAAGCTTCGGGAGGGACCAGAACCCAGAGGTGATCAACATCAAGTCCTCGGAAGGTTGATAAATTGTTGTCCCTCTCTTTAGATCACTGCAAGGTGGACCCCCCCCCAAAAAAAGCAGAATTATTTTTAGAGAACAGGTTCCTTGTAGTACAGGCTTCCTCCACTAGGTAAGTGTTCTAGGAACTCGTTGGCATCAGCGTACCAGCTATTGTTGTTGGGAGAGGCTGTGTTTGGCTTCAGTGACTATTGTTTTGGAGGTCTATCAACAGACTTGCCCATTTCCTAATGGATGATTTACGAGTGCATTTGCCCAAACTGTGCAGAGTACTCAGCAGTTTTTGACCAAAAATGGCCTGATTCCCATGCCCCACACTCTCTATTCACCCAGTCTCACCCCAAGCAACCTTTTTTGTTTCCCTGGATGAAAAAAATCCTCAAAGGGAAATGTTTTGCCAATGTGGAAGAGGTGAAACAAAATGGCAGAAGCATCAAAAAGGCATCAAAACTGACAAGTTCAAAAACTGTTTTGAGCAGTGGGAAAAGGGTCTAAATAGGTGTATTGCATCCAAACGGAGAGTACTTTGAAAGTGCCTAGAGTTTAAATATGTAAGAATAAATGCTTGGTCATATGGAAAGTAAATTTTTAGTTCTCTTAAAAACTGCCACAGTTTTCCATAGAGGTTGAACTGGTTTACACTCCCACCAACAGTGTAGAAGCGTTCCCTTTTCTCTGTGTCCTTGCTAGCATCTGTTGTATTTTGATGTATTAGTAATTGCTATTCTTATTGGAGTTAGGTGGTATCTCAATGTGGTATGTGATTTCACTGATGATTAGTGAGGCTGAACATTTTTTCATGTATCTGCTGACTGTGTGTCTTCTTTTGAGAAGTGTCTATTTATGTCTTTTGCCTACTTTAAAAAAAATTTTTATTTTAAAGATGTGGGGTACACTTCAAGGTTAGGTACACAAGTGTTCATTATGCAGGTACACTTGTTGATGAGATGTGCCCCCCTCCCCCTGGCAGTTTCCCACTACTGCCAGTTCCTTTCTTATATTGTTATGATAATTTTTCAAGTTCCGCTTGAGTGAGAGTATGTGGTACTCAGTTCTTTGTTTCTGTGATAGATCACTCAGTCTTATAGACTCTACTTTTTTTTTTTTTGAGTTGGACTCTCACTCTGTCACCCAGACTGGAGTGCAGTGGCATGTTCCTGGTCACCCCAGTCTTGACCTGCTGTGCTCCGGCGATCCTTCCGCCTCAGGCTTCCAAGTAGTTGGAACTACAGGCGCGTGCTACCACGCCCGGCTAATTTTTTGATTTATTGTAGAGATGAGGTCTCACCAAGTTGCCCGGGCGGGTCTCGAACCCACAGGCTCAGGCAATCCACTCACCTCGGCCTCCCAAAGCGATGGGATTACAGGCTGAGCCACTGAGCCCAGCTGATTCTACTTTTTAATAGGCTGTCTGTTTCTTCCTTTCTACTCATTTGAGTTCCTTGTAGATCTTGAATGTGAAGTGAGGATCCATATGAGGGCCAAACTTCACCTGCAAGTAGACTGCTTATGTGCCAAATCCTGATTTGTACCCCACATCTCGACATTAAAATGAAAGAATGATCTTGCTTTAATTTTTTTTTAATTTTAGATTCAGATTATACACACGTGTCTTCATTACATGGACATATTGTGTAGTGGTAGGGATTGGGTCTCAGTTGGCCCATTCCCCAGACAGTGAACATTGTGTCTCATAGGTAGTTTCTGAACCCTAGCCCCCTCTCCCCACTTATTAGTGTCCCCAGTGTCTATTATTTTCATCCTTGTGGCCTTTTAGCTCCCACATATGAGTGAGAACATGTAGCATTTGGTTTTCTGTTCACTTTGCTTCTCTCTGGACTCCTGACACATTCACCTGACTCTGTAGACTGGGTTTTTTGCTGGGTCCATGTGTATGTCTAAACATGAACCATAAGCATTCCCATGTTTCCAAGCCAAGCCACCACAGAGGCTGGCTTGGCATTGTTGAATTCCAGCTCCAAATGCTTAAAATAATCTGATCAGCTTCAAGGGGAATATATTTCCAACCATAAACAAGATAGTAATGTTTAGAGGAGTTTGAATACCGAAGCTCATGAGGGAATATGTTGGTTCTCAGAGAAGTGACTTGTAAGTCAGACAAACACGGCATTTTACCAGAACTGAGATATGTGAATACACCCAACATATTTTTATTTATCTCTAGATAACTTAGCTACCCTACCATGGGTCTCAGTCGATCCTAATAGCTACAGCTTTAATAATTGGTAAACACTCCCTACATATAATTCTACGTAACTGTCTTCATAGGAATTCCCCGGACAATTTTCTTTACAAAGTTTGGAGCTCCCTAACAAGTACTGCACTGTAATGACATTTATTTTTTCAGGCACCTGATTCTAACCTAAATTAACCAAAACCTACGTATAAATTGGGGGCTGATGCAACCTGAGAAAATAACTGTGGATACACGTATGGTCTACAATGGAAGCATCGGCTTAGCATTGGAATACATTTTGAAGTACTATGTCTAGCATGTTCTTTGGAGGCCTAATTGCTACTGGTGTGTGACAACTATACCCAACTGCATCCTTACAGCAAACAGCCTAAATGTCCTCCCTCCTTGATGGCCTGAGTCACTGGGACATGCACCGCCTTTTCCAACTTACAACACAAGACCTTTCCTGGAACGGCCAAAAGATGGACCTATTTTCTTGCACATGTAATCTACTCCCTTTCAACTTTACCTAGAGAACGCTGAGAAACTGTAACACCGGTTCTTTTTGGCCATGTACAGTGACTTTTATTTCCCTAATTGACAGGAGAAATTAGAAATGACCAAAGTTTGCCTATGTTTCACCAATACCTGTGGGCATGTCTCTCGACATAAATACTCATTTGCTTAAAGGGGAAAAGTCATTTCTGCAGTTCCACTCTTGAGACTAGAAAGTTGATCTTAATCAGACTAATTTAGTAACTCAAGCAATATGACATATGCTACAGTCATAGTTCTTTTTATAAACAACTCATTTGAAATTCCCATTCTCAGTGCTTATCATAGCTATGCCCAGAAATAATATCTTCCTGATCTTTCACAGATCTTAGAGACTTTAAAAATTTTTTAAATAATTTAAAAATGTTTTTGTAGAGACAGGATTTCACTAGGTCACCAAGGCTGGTCTCAAACACCTGGGCTCAAGTGAGTCCCCTGCCTTGGCCACCCAAAGTGCTGGAATTACAGGCGTGAGCCACTGCACTGGACCAGATCTTAGAAACCTGATCTGATGGGACCCATCTCCATGCCATTTTATAACATAGTGAACAATTACCCCAAGCAGAAGAACACTGTCTTGAATGTTGAAATCAGGTGGTGGCAAGAAGCAGCAGGATGAGAGCCCAACTCCCAAATCTCCCTCTGACTGCCCACCGCTGCTTTCAGTTTAGTTGTCACCCTTGGACCCAGGCAGTGAGTTTGCGTGCCACGAGCTAAACCTCCTCAGGCCCTCCTCCAGCCATGTCCTCTCTCCAAGGAACTAAAAGTCTGCAAAGGCCAAAGGGTTGTGTCCAGTTGGAGCTTGGGATTCTCTTCTTTAGACTGTGTTTTGGTAGCCTTAAACCCTAAACTTTGCTTCCCAAACAGCTGCAAGCCAGCTTCCAAGGTTTGTGTAGAGTCCTTGGAGTTCATCCTCTTTAGAGAAAACTGCCCTGTGAGAGGACCTACCTCGAGACCCAAGAGACGGCCAAAGGACTGGTGCTTGCAGGGGCAGAGGTGGAGCTTGGAGTCTCAGGTTGGGATGGGTGTGTACTCAGGCCCCTCTCAGTGTGAAGTGGGGGCGAGCAGGAGAGAAAGGAGTAGGCAACCTCCTCCCAGGGACCAGGGATTGGATCACCATTTGCCACCATGCTCGAGGGCAAAAACCCAACCAACGCAAGAGTTCTGAATTTGAACTTGGCCTTCCAGGGCACTGCAAAGATTTATTTGTTGAAGTGGAAGAACAGATGCACTACTTTTGAAAGGTTGGCTTGATTTATAAATTTTAAATATTTAGGCATATGGCATGTGAGCCTCCATTTGTACTCTTGCCAAGAAACTCACAAATGGTAGAAACCAGCATGCCCGGATTCTTAGGAACTACCAGGAACATTCAAATGCTTTATTTATTTATTAAGTGGGCATCTCACTCTGTTTCCCAGGCTGGAGTGTAGTGGCATGCTCACAGCCACTGCAGCCGTGACCTGGTGGGCTCAGGCGATCCTTGTGCCTCAACCTTCTAAGTAGCTGGAAATACAGGCATGTGCCACCACGCCCGGCTAATTTTTTGATATATTGTAGAGATGAGGTCTCACCAAAGTTGGCCAGGCTGGTCTCAAACCCATGGGCTCAGGAAATCCTCTCACCTTGGTCTCACAATGCTGGGATTATAGGCAAACTAGAATGAAAGTAAAAAGAGAAACTTGTTTATGTGTCTCCCAAACCCAGACCTACATTTTATCCCTTTATACTCAATCTTCAAAAGCAAGGGAAGGTAAATCTAAAGAAATGCCTGTCGAGAGAGAAGAAAAAAAAGATTCACTGTAAGACTTAGAGAACAGCAGAAAATACCCATCTATTCTAGGATTCCTTTCTCTAATACCCGCCCTGGTTCCTGATAGGCATGTTCTCTATCTACACTTGGCTATGGCTTCTTTGTGAAGAGGCATTAAATATTATCATTGAGGTATTATTTGTATTTCTTGGGCATTGATTTGGTTAAAAAAGCAAGAGGTTAGGCCGGGTGTGATGGCTCACGCCTATAACTCCAGCACTTTGAGAGGCTAAAGTGGCAGGATTGCTTGAGCCTAGGAATTCAAGACCATCCTGGGCAACAAATTGAGATCTCATCCCTACAAAAATTAAAAAATTAGACAAGCGTGGTGGTACACACCTGTAATCCCAGCTCCTTGGGAAGTTGAGGCAGACGGATCATCTGAACCCAGGAGGTCGGAGCTGAGCTGCACTTCAGCCTGGGCAATAGAGTGAGACCCCACCTCAAAAACAAACACACAAAAATAAAAATAAAAAGCTATTGGTTGAGCTCCTTCTTCCAGAGTCATTTTGCTCTTCTGCCCAAGTTAGGAACAAAAATCATTTTCAAGGGTTGTTAAATAGATGGGAATCTTCTACCTTTGGCAAACAAACACACAATTGCAGCTGAGATTATTGTGCACAGAGCAGGCTGAGAAACGCCCCCAAGCAGCGCATTTTACAAACGATGCCTCAAGGAAGTCTGCATCTATCTAGGTATGCCCCAGTTTACACAAACACAGTCTGAGATAGGCAGCAGGAGAACCAGGATTGCCTCTGCACACCCTCCCAGGGGCAACACAGATGCCACAGATTCAAGTTTCTCATTAACCTTCATCTGGTAAATTAACTCCAGAGTCTTTTTTTTTTTTTAACATTTTTTAATTAAGCCTTTCGATATCTCACCATCCATGTAATTTTATGACACTCAGTATCAAGACACAGTTCAGCTATCAATAAAGTTAGCGAAGCCAATATTCTTTGCTGCTGACTTTCTAATGGACTGCCACATTTTCTGGTAAGGTCAAAACGTGGAAGCCGGGTTTATGCATCAGTCATGTGGTCCACTTTCAAGCCTGATATGTCATCTCTGTCTAATAATGCAGGAACGTGAGCACTCATACACTTAACTTGTCAGGACTCACCCTCTGTGGAGGCAAGTTGGGTGGCTGCTTCTGTGATCTGATTTCAGAGGCTCTAAACCTTTTCTCTTCCTAATGTGTGTAGACATCGGCTCTGCATCCACCATTGTGCTAAAACTTCTAGCTAAATGCTAGAGCTAGAAAGACAGTGCTATGAAGGTAGCAGAGCTTGCCACAGCGTGGGGAGTTCTTACAGTTAGCGATGCTCCTTGCCATTAAGTAACTAGGTCTCTGGGCTGCGCGCATTAAAAATGCCAACATGGGAGAGGAAACTCCCTGGTCTGTTAACATCTGTATTCATTAGGAAAAGGCTAAGATGGTACTAGGAAAACTGGAGGTGGTCCCAAATACAGCAGCTTTAAAAGGAAACATTTCATAGCAAATGTTTTCATCTGCATAATCAAGGTTGAATTGCAGACATGTCCATGTTCTGGCTCACGGCAAGGGAAAAAAAGAGCAGATGCTGAGGGCAAGCAATGTTCTCTTAAACCAGTGAAGCAGACATTACACTTGCCACCTCCATTCGTATTTCCTTGGGCATACCTAGGTCACACTCTAGAAATGGCTGCAAAGGAGTCTGGAAAATGTCATCTCCCGCTGGGTGGCCACATACCCAGCAGGAACTCTGTTATTCCAGAATTATAGGAGTATGGAATTTTTTTTTTTTTGAGTCAGAGTCTCACTCTGTCACTCAGCCTAGAGAGCAGTGGCATGCTCACGGCTACCACAGCCTCCATCTGCTGGGCACAGGTTATCCTTCTGACTTAGACTTCCAAGTAGCTGGAATTACATGGCACACCACCAGGCCTGGATAATATTTTTTTAAAACTTGACCAGGTTGATCTCGAATTCCTGGGCCCAGGCCATCCTCTCGCCTCTGCTTCCCAAAGTGCTGGGATTACAAGTGTGACTCCCTGTGCCCAGCCAGAAGTGTGGATTTTGAGGGACAACTAGCAGTGTCCAACACAGAATCATTCAAAATGTCAGCATTTTGGGTGGAATCCATTCAATAAACTAGCTATTGTTCTAGTAAAATCTTGAAATTATGGGACATGGAATAGGGGTATTTTTAATGGGGCTAGAGTAAGTGGTCACTCTGCAAGGCAGCTGGACCTGATTATGAGTCATCTAAAAGAAACTTGGAAGGGTATGTGGTGATCGATGAGAAACTCAGAGATACCATGGGGTTAGGGCACAAGGGAGATGTTATACTGAGCTGGTGACATTACAAGGTCAAGGTCATCTCAGAGCTATCTGTTAGCACATCAGCAGCTAGAAAACAGCTGACCCTCAGACAACACTGGTTTTACTGGGTGTGCCCACTCGTGTGTGGATTTTCTTCTGCTTCTGCCACCCTGAGACAGCAAGACCAGCCCCACCTTTTCCTCCTCTTCCTCAGCTATGCAGTGCGAATATGACAAGGATGAAGAGCTGTATATAACTGTGATGACACGCTTCCACTTAATGAGTGGTAAATATGTCTTCTCTATGATTTTCCCATAACATGTTCTCTCCTCTAGCTTACTTTATTGTAAGAATACGGTATATCAAGTGCAAAAAATACAAAATATGTGTTAGCCAACAGTTTGTTATCAATAGGGTTTCTGGTCAACAGTAGGTTATTAGTAGTTAAGTTTTTGGGGAGTCAAAAGTTACATGCAGATTTTTTACTCCATAGGGGATTGAGCCCTAACTCTGTTCAGGAGTCAACTGTATTTGCATATTTATTTTTTGCACAAAATATTGTACCTATAATTACTTCTTTGACTGGAAACGTCATATTAGGTATGGACATTAGTTTTGAGCATTTCTCTATATAAAAATATTTTAGCATTAATATCAGAAAAATCATCTTAAATTAGTGTATTTACACTTGAGATAGCTCATTTTTTTTCTTCCTGTTATCCTTATTCTGATTTTATTAGAGAAATTTAAAATACACAGTGAGGGTCAAAAGCATATATTCATACTCATTCATTTGAAGTTTTTGACATATCTGATGCTGCTGGGATTCTAGAGTTGTGTAATGATCTGTGCCACCCAGCAGACTAAGTGAGCACAGACTTTGTGGCCACTTGTAAAACGGACTGAGAGTGAGGAAAAGAGGCAGGACCCTTGTCATGGTGTGTGGGTTCATCCTCCCAAAAAGCAGCCTGAATCCCGGTTCTCAAGTCAGTGGGCAGCCAGGCTATTCAGGAACTATTAGGAGAAAAGATGGATTTCTGGGTTTAGATTATTATGATAATTATTTTTCTTTTGAGTTGGAGTCTCACTCCGTCGCCCAGACTGGAGTGCAGGGGCACGCTCCCAGCCACCGCAGCCTCGACCTGCTGGGCTCCGGCGATCCTTCCGCTTCAGCCTTCCAAGGAGCTGGAACTACAGGCGTGTGCTACCATGCCCAGCTAACTTTTGATTTATTGTAGAGATGAGGTCTCGCCAAGTTGCCCAGGCGGGTCTCGAACCCACGGGCTCAGGCAATTCACTCACCTAGGCCTCCCAAAGCTCTAGGATTACAGACTGAGCCACCAAGCCTGGCCAGATTACTATTTTTCAAATGCAAAGTTCTACATACACATTTTAAAGTTTCTAGCCGGATATGGTGGCTCAGGCCTACAATCCTCATGCTATGGGAGGCTGAGATGGGAGGATCACTTGAAGTCAGAAGTTTGAGATCAGCCTGGGCAACATAGTGAGACCCTGTTTCTACAAATATGAAAAAATTAGCCAAGTGTGGTGACGCATGCCTGTAGTCTCAACTATTTGGGAGGCTGAGTGAGGTACCACCTGAGCCCAGCAGTTTGAGGCTATGATCTTGCCACTGCACTCCAATCTGGCTCTCTTAAAAAAAAGAAATTCTCAACTTGCACAATTTTCATTTCTTCCCCATTTTCAGGAACAGATCAGGATTTGGCTCTGCTTGCCACTTTCAGGGCCCTTCCCACACCTACCTTCATTCCTGAGGTCATGGCAGAGGACTGAGAGGGCTTATGAGTCTGCCATGAAATCTGAATTATAAAGTGCTCTCCTAGATGTGTTCATGTGCTCAAATCGGGAATCAACCCAAGGAGAAGTACCCTGATTACAGGACTAGGATTTATTTACCTTTTCCTACCATTTGTGTGTTTTCCACACACTTTTCAGACTCATGGGTTCCCTGGAGAGTGTCTCCAACTGTATACATTGCTATGAACCACGGGCCAAACCTTACCACTGTTTGGAGTGAAAAAAATTTGAGCAGACTTTTGCCCAAGTTGCCTTGAGGTAGGGGCCGAGCTTATGCCTGTAATCCCAGCACTTTGGGAGGCGGAGGTGGAAGGATTGCTTGAGACCAGGAGTTTGAAGCTTTAAAGTGCTCATCACATTCTTCTTTACAGATATATGTCTCTCCTGGCCTATGGACACAGACTGGTCATGAAAACATGTCAAATGCTGACTGTGTCTGAAAATGTCACTTAGGTTGACAATCAATAAAACACACTCATAAAATCACGCTAATCTCTCTATTTGGGAAGAGTGTATCGGTCGCTGAAGTTGAAGCAAGTACCTACTTCTTTCTCCCAATTCAAGTATTAACTTTTAAATTATTCGTGGCACCAACCCACTAGCTTTCATGCCTAATTTCAGGTTAAGAGTTTCTGTTTAGCTTAAAGTAAAGCTCCCTGAAGAATAAACTATCCTAACCTTTTCTTCATCGGCATCTGTTATTCAGTTTTCAATGTCATACGACAGTCCCACCCCACTTCTTCAGGGAAACTGTAGTTGGAGTCTCACTCTGCCGTCCAGGTTGGAGTGCAGTGGCACATTCACGGCCACCCCAGCAATGACCAGCTGGGCTCCGGTGATCCTTCCGCCTCAGCCTTCAGAGTAGCTGGAATCACAGGCGCATGCTACCATGCCTGTCTAGTTTTTTTTTTTATTGTAGAGACGAGGTCTTGCCAAGTTGCCCGGGCTGGTCTCGACCTGTGGGCTTGGGCAATCCACCCGCCTAGGCCTCCCAAAGTGCTGGCTGCGCCACGAAGCCCGGCCAGGAGCAACTTCTTGTTCACTGAATGTGATACCTGTGCTGCGTCTTCACTCTGCGCCTCGGACAATATTTCCTTGGCGACCTGTATCTTCTTGGTTTTCACGACACTCTTTGTTTGGTTTCCATCTCACTATCTCATCCCTTTCAGGTTTTTTCTTTTTTTTTTTCTTTTGGTCTCCATTGCAGTCTCCTCTTCCTTTGTCTGCGCTGTTTACATCAGAGCGCAAGGGGTTCGTATTTGCCCTTCTGCGTGTTCTCATTGGGGTACTTCAACAATTCCAGTGAAACCATCACAACTCCTTCTAGCCTGACCTCTGTCCTGACTCCACATCACATACTGAGTTTCCTGCTAGATATTGCCAATGATGTCCATGGAGACCTCAAAAGTGTTCAAAAGAGAACTCATTGTCTTTATTCTCATATGTGATTCTGCTCCTTCCCATTATTCTAATAAAAAGCATCCATCATCCATCAAGTTTCTAACCAAGAATCCTTGAAAACTTGGGATGTCTTCCTATCGCCACCTCCCACCTGCATCTAAGAAGTGACTAGTTTCTATCACCTTTGGACAGTAAGTATATTTTCAGTTAATTATGGTCACTCTAGCTCCAGAGTTTCTGCATTAAGACCATCATCCTGTCTCACCGGATTACTGCAATGAATGTTAATTTACAGTTTCTCTCTCTTCTCTCTCTTTCTTTCTTCAATACCTTTTGACAACTCCACAAGAGTAAAAAAAAATGCAAATATGATATTATTTCTGCATTAAAAATTGTTCTATTAATTACTGAGAGAGGGATTTGAAATCTCCTACTATAATTGTGAATTTGGTCATTTTTACTTGCAGGAGGGTTAAAGTCTTTTGAGGATCTGCCTACATTTTATTTGTTTCTGTAAAGTTTTGCTCCACTTACTTTTAGACTTTATTATTAGCAACATGCACATTTAGAAATATGTGTTTTTGGTGAATTTACCAGTTTATTATCATCGAATACCTCTATCTTCGGTAGGACTCTTTGTTTTGAAGTCTGCTTTGTTGGATATTAAAACAGTCAAACCATTGAGGGTTTGATTGAGGGTTTGCATAGTGTATCTTTTTTCATCCTTTTACTTTCAAAATAAATATATTGTGTTTAAAATACAATATCTGAGCCGGGCTCGGTGGCTCAGCCTGTAATCCCGCACCTTTGGGAGGCTGAGGTGAGTGGATTGCCTGAGCCCACGGGTTCGTGACCCGCCTGGGCAACTTGGTGAGACCTCATCTCCACAATAAATAAATAAAAAATCAGCCAAGTGTGGCAGGACACGCCTGTAGTTCCAGCTACTCGGAAGGCTGAGGTGGAAGGATTGCCGGAGCCCACCAGGTCGAGGCTGTGGTGGCCGGGAGCAGCCACTGCACTCCAGTCTGGGCGACAGAGTGAGACTCCAAGTCAAAAAAAAAAACCAATACAATATCTGTAGCAAGCATACTGTTAGCATACTGGTTTGTTTTTAACCACTCTGACAATAATAGTGCCTTTATTTCGGGATATTTAGCCATTTTACACTTAATGCCATTATTGGCACAGTTAGCTTAAATTTTAACAACTTATTTTTTTTCATTTGTTTTCTGTCTTTTTAGTTCCTTTGATCTTAATTTCTTGCTTTCTTTTAAGTTAATCGAGTACTAATGTAATATAGTACTATAGTTAATATTCTATTTAATATAGCCTGTTAGTTTTTGGGGTTTTTTTAACCTTTTCATTTTGTTTTTTTTAAGTAGTTGTTTTATAGGCTAACATGTGCACATTTAACCTATTACGTTCAACCTTAAATTAATTTTATTCAATTTCACACATATGTAGGAAGCTCACCAAACCATAATTCCATTTATCCTCATTTCATGCCTTCTATTACTCTTTAAGTATTTTACTTTTACATGTGTTATCAAACCACAATACAAATGTTTTGTCTTAAATAGTCAAAGGTCTTTCAAAAGTTAGGAACAAAAAAGCCTTGCATATTTATATTATTTACCATTTTCAGCATTCTTCAATTGTTCTTGCAGATCTGAATTTACAACTGACATAATTTCTCTCCAGACTGAGGAGCTTTTGGTATTTCTCATATTGGGTCTGATGGCAACAAAATCTCTCATGTTTTATTGGTTGTTTATTCATTTATCTAAGAATGTATACCTTTATTTTTTGAAGGCTATTTTTGATGCATGTAGAATTCCAGGTTGACATTAATTTTTACTTGTTTCAGCACCTTAAAATGTCAGTCCATATTGTTTCAGTGGCTTGGCATCCTTTTAATGAGATTGTTACTCCCTCACATGTAACGTATCTTTTACTCTGGTGCCTTTTAGGACTTTACTCCTGCCCTTTGGATTTCAGTTGGACAAAGGTATGCCCTGGTGCATTTTCTATATCGATTCCACTGGAGAGCCACTGAGCTTCTTGGATTTTTTGTATCTTTTTTTTTTTTGAGTTGAAGTCTCACTCTGTCACCCAGACTGGAGTGCAGTGGCCGCTCCCGGCCACTGCAGCCTCGATCTGCTGGGCTCCAGCGATCCTTCCACCTCAGCCTTTCAAGTAGCTGGAACTACAGGCACACACTACCACGCCCGGCTAATTTTTTAATTTATTGTAGAGATGAGGTCTCGCCAAGTTGTCCAGGCGGGTTTCAAACCCACAGGCTCAGGCAATCCACTCACCTCGACCTCCCAAGGCGCGGGATTACAGGCTGAGCCACCAAGCCCGGCCGGATTTTTGTATCTTTAAGGAAACTTTTCAGCTATTGTTTCTTCAAGTTGTTCTTTGCTCCATTCTCTTTCTCCTACCCTTCTGTTACTCCAATGACACGAATATTTAACAGTTTGATATTCCATAGGTCCACTAATGCTCTATTTGGTGTATTTTTTGTAGTTTTTTCCCCTATGCCCTATTTTGGATAACTTCTCTTGCTCTGTATTCAAGTTCTCTAATCATTTAATTGTTTGGTTGATTTTTTTTTTATATAGTCCGTCTAATTTTTTTTTTCACATATTGTGTTATTCAAATATCTTCTTTAAACTAGTTTTTATTTAAGGTTTTTATTTCTCCTAATGAGAGTCCCCATCCATCTATTCTTCCCATATTTTCCTTTTTACGATAGATGCTGTACATCCTTTTCTGTTAATCCCAGTATCTGGATCGTCTGTGGTTTGCTTTTACTGATGTCTTTTCCTTGCTTGTGAGTTCTATTTATGCCACTTCACAGGTCTTGTAATCTATGATTGCATCCTGGAATTTATTTATAGAAGAAAAGTGAAGGTAATAACACTTTCCCTTCTCAGAAGTTTCAAGTTCATCTCTCATCTGTTGGCTAGTGTGGAAGGCGACTATTCAGATTTCACCAAAGGTTTATTTGATCTGGGACTGGGTTAAAGAGCTCCTTGCTGGTTAGCCTAATCCCCAGCATTCAGTTTCCCAAGGAAGGACTAGTCTCATTGTTCTTATCAGGATTTGATTTGGGAGTCCATGGAACATCTTTGGGTTCATCCATTTCAAATATGAGGAGACTGTGGAAGATGCGGCAGATTGAATGATATATTCTTCTTCCTAGTTCTGGCTTCACTTCAATTTTTCTTGGCAAATTTGGAATGAGGTAGAGAGGATTAATGTGCTCAGCAAATTACTATTGTGCTTGGTAGTCCTTCAGATCCCAGTACACTGCAGCAATCTCTACCATTGCCAATGGCTTCATTGGCACCACCCAGTGGAAACTCTGGGTCTTGGGCAGCTCTGCTTCCCCTGCACCAGGTCTGCCAGGTCTCTTCCCACTTACAAAAGGCTTCTTTCTCTGAAAATCAGTTCATCATGTTTTTCTTGTCTCCAATGATTTGATAGTCCTATATATAAAATATGCTTCTTATATTATCCAGATTTCGCAGGTGTACCTATAGGAGCTAAGGTCGTTTGTGTTCTCATTGGAAGCAGAAAGTGCCTAGTGAGCTTGAAAACATTTTTCAGACTCAGTCAAATGTTTTTTCTTAGAATTTCTACTGAGCTTCTGGAAACAAATTTTTCTGTTTTTGTGGCCCCTATAAACAAGTTAAAAATATCATCTTTGTTACTTTAGAGTACCTGATTGTTTATAGTATTTATTCTTCTATGAGTAATAAGATATTTGAGTCAAGCCGGGCTCGGTGGCTCAGCCTGTAATCCCGCGCCTTTGGGAGGCTGAGGTGAGTGGATTGCCTGAGCCCGTGGGTTCGAGACCCGCCTGGGCAGGCGAGACTTCATCTCTACAAAAAATTAGCCGGGCGTGGTAGTGCGCGCCTGTAGTTCCAGCTACTTGGAAGGCTGAGGCGGAAGGATCGCCGGAGCCCAGCAGGTCGAGGCTGCGGTGGCTGGGAGCGGCCACTGCACTCCAGTCTGGGCGACAGAATGAGACTCCAACTATAAAAAAAAAAAAAAAAGATATTTGAGTCCAAGACTAGTATTTTATTCAACCATTTAGTGCTGATGAGTAGTATAGATTCTGCTTCACAATAGATACGCGACAATTGCTATTGAGTATGCCATATGTTCTCACATCTCCATGACTCTGCAAGTGCTGAAGTTTGTCCCCATCGTATGAAATTCCCTTTCCTCCTTTTACCTAGGAAATCCCACCTTAGGCTTCAGCATCCAGCTCAGCTAAACTCTTTAGTCAGACTTTTCCAGCCCTCCTTCAGGACCCCTACCGCATCACAGCCTATGTCATTTCAAAGATGTCCCCTTTCTCCAGCTCCAGAGTGAGAGCTATGGAAGGGAATAGAAGGGCAATAGCTTTGACTGGCTGAAAAACCATTAGTTTTCATTTCAGAGGCACTGGGGCTTATGTGGACTGGGTTTGTACTTAACAGTTCTGAAATCTTTAGCGGGTTTCTTAAATTTTCAAAAGCTGCAAAGGTACAATGCCTGACACATCATTGGCACCATATAAATGGTAGTTGTTATTATTGTGTTGTATTAAGAATTACTTGTTGTTACAAAGTATTCACAAACATTTGGTGCATGAGTGGGTGCATGAGTGAATAAACAATAGTTGTAATGATCCAATTACACTTTCATCAGCTTAACCTTTCACTGACTCATTCTCATAAATGCAAAACTACTTTTTCTTGTACCTGAGATGTGCCCATTCTTGTCATTTTAGCAATGCTCTTCATTCATTGTTCTTGTACAAGGTTTTGAATGAAGCCATGTTGACCTGTATTGCGGTCTATTTTCTGTTGTTTATAGCAAGATACCTGAAACCAGGTAATTTGTAAAGAAAAAAAATTTTTTTTTACCGCTTTAGAGCTGAGAAGTCCAAGGTTGAGGGGTTGTATCTGGTGAGGGGCTTCTTGCTTGTGAAGAGCTGCAGAGTTCCAAGGTAGCCCAAAGTATTGCATGGTGAGGGGCTGAGAATGTAAATGTGCAGGCTCAGGTCTCTCTTCCTCTTATAAAACCACCAGTTCCCCTCTCAGACTAACCCTTTAATCCATCAGGCTATTAATGGATTACTCCATTCATGAGAGCAGAGCCCTGATGATCCAGCCACCTCCTGCAGGTCTGGCCTCTTCTTTCAGTACTGCCACAGTGGGGACTGAATTTCAACATGAGTTTTAGACAGGACAAATATTCAAACCATAGCATCTTGCGATAATACCCTGCCTACTAAAGAACAATTTATTTCTGGTGTCACACATGTCCTCTAGTTTTGTTAAAAGGGTTGCAAATGTCAGATCTCTAAGACTTGCTTTTATAATTATAATTTTTTAGACAAAAATCAAACAGTGATTATAAATGCTTATTAAATATTTATACAATAGGCTTATACATATTATACAATAAAATTCACTACGTAGAGGAAATATTTTCTAGCTAACAAAAGAAAACTCCAATCCTTTGGAAAAATATGTAATCCTAAAGTTCATAAAATCCAGACTGAGTTTTTCTGAAGGATTGGAGATTTTCTATTTTCCATAGTAAAAACATATTATTGCTATGTTATCTGGATTTTCAGAGACTCTTATTCTTTTTTCATGCTTGTTGTAGACTGACAGTAATATATCTGACACTTCAAGATAAAATAAATTTGCATTTCACAGTTATAGTCAAGTTAAATATTTTTGCTGTGATAAAATATTGAAAAAAAGAGTAAGACACCCTGACACATCTATACATTTCTGAAACATAAACAAAATGAAGAATTTGAGAACCCACCAATCAATTTTCCACTGTAGAGATTCATTATCTGTTATCTTGCTTGACTGAACAGCTCTATGGCTGAACAAGAATTAGGACTCATTCATTGTTTTCTCTTTTTGTAGCACATTCATGAAACAGAATGCCAGAACCAAATGGGCATGTTACCAACTAGGGCTGTTTTTCTTGTAGATGTCAGGAGGATACCAGTCCAGATGTGCTTTGTTTCTCTCTCCCTCATCCGCTCTGCTTAATTGTCCTTTCTGTAATTTGCAATCTGCCGAGATTAAATTTATTTTACAAGCAAGCACATGTAGCCTCTCTCTCTCTTTCCACCAGGGAGTTTGTTGAGTGCTTTGAAAATCACATAAGATTTTTTTTTTGTCCCTCCAAATGCTGCTGATTTAGCAGGATATTTCTCCTCTTGAAAGGTAAAGGCATTTCAAGTGAAAGTTCTCCTAAACATGATTTGTTTTTTCCTAGCCTTATACATTTTGTCATTGTCTGCGTTTCTCTCAGCATAAAAGGCTCTCTCCTGCCTTTCTCTTCTTTCTCTCTTATTTATTGACTACTGTACTAACAATAGTTTTCCTGGAAGCTGACAAATTTCTTACCTTCTGACTTCTTGCTGGTCAACACAACTCTCTACTTTGACATGTTACATTTGGGAATGACATTAATATATGAGACTAGGTGATCTTTCAAGGAAGATAAAGCAAGGACATAACACAGTTTGATAATTTTTTCATGCCATGGAAAAGAAAAAGCGTGTGTTTGTGTATGAGCATATGTTGGAATGGGACAGGAAATCTTGTATATATTTTTGAAAAGTCACAATGGGTCACACAGCGCATACACGGGGACTTGAGTACATTTGCAAACCCAAGGTGGTGTCCTTCATTCAAACAAAGCTTAGCAATTCAATTGGTGGCTGTAGAAAAAAGCCAGAAAAATGTAAAGGAAATGGAATCAAGGAATACAAGTAAGATGTAAGTGAAAGCTTCGGAGAAGGGAGCCAGATTTTTACCAAGAATCTTTTATTCATAAATAATATTTTATCAATTCCTCTTGAGTTCTTCATGCTTATAAATGAAATATTCAAGAATTTAATAATTAGGAAGGGAAAAAAGGAAGGCGATGCTATGCTTGCCATATCAGAAAAAAGCACTGACCTCTCTCCCTAGTCCTTCCTCTCCTGCAACAACAATCAGATCTGACATAGTGGTGATACTTAATTAAGTCCTGTGAAAAGCACAGACAAATGGTAACCTTCATTTTCTTTTAAAGGAGACACAGATTCTCTGCTTTTTACAGGACTAAAATTAATAAGATATTCCTGAAGTAATATTGCTGTATTTCAGTCTTCTTCACACTTTACTCCCAGGATGAAAACGGCAAGAAAAATCGCTAATCTAATTTTTTGATTTAAAATGTTCATCAACAAAACTTTAAGGACTTTTAGTGTATTGTCATCATCATCATATTTATTTCAGAAATTCATTTTTATTTTCATTTGCACACTCTCATTCATAAACCTTAAATATTCACAACTGGCCGGGCTCGGTGGCTCAGCCTGTAATCCCACACCTTTGGGAGGCTGAGGTGAGTGGATTGCCTGAGTCCGTGGGTTCAAGACCCGCCTGGGCAGCGATACCTCATCTCTACAATAAAATAAAAAAATTAGTCGGGCGTGGTAGCACACGCCTGTAATTCCGGCTACTCGGAAGGCTGAGGCAGAAGGATCGCCGGAGCCCAGCAGCTCGAGGCTGCGGTGGCCGGGAGCGGCCACTACACTCCAATCTGGGCGACGGAGTGAGACTCCAACTCAAAAAAAAAAAAAAAAAAATTCACAACTTACTCAAGCATTCATGTTTCAACAACAGCAAAAGAAAACAAAACAAAAATGGCGAGATCTGGGTATAAATTTATAACAAACAACTCTAAATTTATGAACCTCAGTTTTACCCACTTGTTTAAAATTGTATATGAGCTCATTTGGATAGCACTTTAATAAACAAATAAATAAACCTATACAAATATAATATTTACTTGCCATGCAAATAACATGTGTTTCAAATGTGACTGAATTAGGATTCTCATAGAACTTTTTAATAGCATATTTCTTCAAAATATGGTTCATGGGCCATCTTCATCAGAGTTATCTAGATTGGTTCTTCTTAAACTTTGAGCAATGAAAATTCTTTAAAAAAAAAATCTGCATGAGGTAAGATGGCGATAGAACTGGTCAGAGTGTGAGTCTCTGCAAAAGCAAGTGTCCATAAGGACTGTCTGTCTGTATGTGTAGCTGTCTGCCGGGGGGTGAGTGAAAGTTGGTCTGAAGGAAGACTTGGGTTCAAACATCCAGGGCTCTCCTCTGAAGGTGACTGCAACCCACCACTGCCCTGAAATTGGAGCTCCTGGTGTGCAGGACTGCCTGCTGTTCTCAGGGGTCTCTTGAAAGGAGGCAGCAGAGAACAGCTACTCCTCAGCACCTGGCACCTGGCTCACACCATTGCCTGTGGCAGAAGGTTGGGCACAAGCAGCAAGAACCATGGAGAAGGAGTGGTGAGGAAATCTGGAACTGAGCCTCACTGCTGGTGAGGCGACACTGACTGCCACCATTTTCTCTATCCCAGGACTGGGCAGAGATCTGCTTTGCCCCATCCAGCTCTGTCTGCACCTCTCTGGGATTGACCATCAGACTTGGAGAGGTGGATACCCACTCCCATGCTGGAACAGGCACAGACATGTCTGATCTGAGTGGAAGATTTGACAGCAGAGGCAGCAGCAGACGAGTCAGTTGGTGCCTGTCTGTTTTTCCTCTTCTTCTTTCTCTTCTTTCTTTCTTTTGTCTCCCTCCTTCCCTTTTCCATTCTTTTCCTTTTTCTCATCTCATTTTGCTTTTACGGGGCAAACATACACTTCCACTGCATGGACAGATTGCAAAGCAGTGGGAAGTAGGTTCCAGGGGATCCACGTAACAGTCAGCGGATACTGAGATCCATCCTAAACTGATATGCACCCAACACAGGAGCACCAACTTGCATAAAGCAGCTTTTAGGTAAACTGAAAAAAAAAGGTATTGACTTTAGCACTATCGTAACTGGGAACTTAAATACCCCATTAATAACCCTAGACAGATCATTGAGACAAAAAATCAACAAGGAGATCTGGAGCCTTAGCTTGATACTTGACCAAATGGACTTAATAGATATCTATAGAACACTCCACCCAATAACCACAGGATACACATTCTACTCATCACAACATGGAGCATACTCTAAGATTGACCACATCCTCAGCCATAAATTAAGTATAAATAAATTTCATATGATTGAAATGCTGTCATGCATCTTCTCAGACCACAGTGGAAAACAAATTTCAATACCAACAAAGTTCCCCCAGACCCCACAAAAACATAGACACTAAATAACATGATGCTGAACACCTCCTGGGTCAACACAGAAATCAAAATAGAAATTAAAAGATTCCTGGAAAAAAATGAAAATGAAGAAACCAAAATTTCTGGGATGCCATGAAAGCAGTAGTAAGAGGGGAATTCATATGTCTATGGACACACATGAAGAAAATGGAAAGATCACAAATTAACAGCCTAACAAATCACCCGAGGAAGCTGAAAAAGCAGAACCACCAAAACCCTAATTTCAGCAGAAGAATCCAGATCACCAAAATAAAAGCCCAAATACAGGACATAGAAGACAAAAATATAATAGGAAAAAAATCAATGAAACAGAAAGATAGTTCTTTGAAAGGATAAACAAGATTGATGGACCTTCTGGCCAGATTGACCAAGAAAAAGAAAAAGCCCGAATAGACACAATCAGAAATGCAAAAGGTCAAGTCACAACTGACCCCAAAGAAATGCAAAAGATTATCTAAGACTACAATGTACACTTGTATGAAAACAAACTTGAAAATCTAAATGGAATGGAGGACTTTCTGACATCACACAACCTCCCCAAGCTGAAACAAGAAGAAATCGAGACCCTGGATAGACCAATAAAAACCCAGGAAACTGACTTTATCATAAGAAAACAACCTACAAAAAAAAACCCTTGACAAGATGGCTTTCCAGCAGAATTCTACAAAACACACAAGGAAGAGCTGATACCAATCCTACTGAAAGTATTCCAGGTAATCGAGAAAGATGGAACTCCCCCCCAAATAATTTTATGAAGTTAATATCACATTGATAACAAAGAAAGAGAACTACAGGCCGATAACCTTGATAAACATACATGCTAAAATTCTCAACAAGATTCTAGCAAACCGGGTCCAACAACACATCACAAAATCATCCACCATGACAAAATAGGCTTCATCCCCAGGATGCAGGGTTGGTTCAACATCTGCAAGACCGTAAACAAAATAAAAAATATCAGCAAATGTAAAAACAAGAACCACATGATTAAATCATTAGCTGTGGAAAAAGCTTTCTATAAAATCCAGCATCCCTTCTTGATAAAAACCCTTGAACACTTAGGCATAGGTGGAACATATCTCAAAATAGTAAGAGCCATCTACGAGAAACCCACAGCCAACATATTGCTAAATAGACGGAAATTGGAACCATTTCTCCTGAAAACCGGAACAAGATAAAGCTGCCCACTCCCCCTCCTGTTCAACATAGTGATGGAAGTCCTAGCTAGAGCAATTGGACAAGAGAAGGAAATCAGGGATATCCAAATAGGAAAACAGGAAGTCAAGTTATTGCTCTTTGCTGATGATATGATCCTATACCTCGAAAAGCCAAGAGAATCTGTCAAAAATCTTCTTGCACTAATAAAGGACTTTGTCAAAGTCTCAGGGTATAAAATAAATGTGTAAAAGATAGTTGCATTTCTATACACCCACAATAAACAAGCAGAAACCCAAATAAAAAGCACAATCCCATTCACAATAGACACACACACACGCACACACATACACACACATGAAATACCTTGGTATCTTCCTAACCAGAGAAGTGAAAGACCTTTACAATAAAAACTACAAAACACTGCTCAAAGAAATCAAAGAAGACACAAACAAATGGAAAAATATTACATGCTCATGGATTGGAAGAATCAACGTTGTTAAGATCTTACCTAAGGAAATCTACAGATTTAACACAATACCCATTAAGTTGCCAGCATCATTCTTCTCAGACCTGGAAATGACAACACAGAAATTCATATGGAAGCATAAATGACTATGAAGAGCCAAAACAATCCCCAGCAAAAGAAACAAAGTGAGAGGTATCACACTTCCAGACTTTAAACTTTATTGTAAGGTTACAATGATCAAAACAGCCTGGAATTGGCACGGGAACAGGCATATAGACCAATGGAACAGGATAGAGATTCCAGAAGTAAAGCTTCAGTTTCTCAACCAACTCATCTTTGACAAAGCCTCCAATAACAACCACTGGGTGGGGGAGAACCTATTCAGTAAATGGTGTTGTGGAAACTGGCTGATCCCATGCAGAAGACTGAAACAGGACCCCTACCTATCACCATACACAAAAATCAACTCTAAATGGATCAAAGACCTAAACATAAAGCCTCAAACTATAAGAACCTTAGAAAATGCAAGAGACACCCTTTTGGAAACTGGAACTGGCAAGCAATTCCTGATCAAAACCGCAAATGCCCATGCCACAAGAGATAAGATAGCAATTCCTCACATGTACCCCACAACTCTAAAATAAGTAAATACACAAATTTTAAAAAATTAAGTGGCTGTGGGAGGAAGATCACGTGCTTGATTGTGAAGAAAATTCCCTTTTAAAAAGAAAAAAATTAATCTAACAGGATTGAAATTTATGTTCTGTGTTCTGCGTGTGGGATAAGTCCATTAATCATGGGGCTTGAATGTTGTAGCAATGTCAAATTGTTGAGAACATTCTACTCCCTCACTCTTAAGACCTGTACTTCTTTCTTCTGGGGCTGGTAGCAAACAGTCCATGAGCTTGTATTGGTCCTCAAAGCACAACTTTGAGTGTCACTGATCTTTTTAAAAATAATTAATTAATTTATTATAAAGATGTGGGGTATAATTCAGGGGTATATTCCCAATAGGGGAATTGCTGGGTCATATGGAAGGTCAATTTCTAGTTCTTTCAGAAATCGAATGGCACTGATTTTCACAAGCAGGCGCATGAAAAGTCCTAAATAATCAGAACCTTGTAAGATGGGTCTTTGGAACTGGCATTTTTAACAAGTCCCTCGGTGATACTGATGCACCCTAAAGTTTAAGAATTATTGTCCTCAGATAAATCTCAATATTGCCATTGCCCTCAGTTATAAACTTGTGGAGCTCAATGGCAATTATATTTTGCAGAACGAAGATTATAAACGGGAATTTTCTTCACAGTCAAGCACATGGTCTTCCTCCCACAGCCACTTGATTTTTTAAAATTTGTATATTTATTTATTTTAGAGTTGTGGGGTACACATGAGGATTTGCTACATAAGTAAATTGTGTGCAGGTGACGTTTGGACTTTATTGATCCTCTGTCCCCCTGGTAGTGGACATGGTACCCAGTGAGTGGTTTGTGTGTTGCTTTACCGCCTTCTGTCTCTCCCTCCTTTAGCAGTGGCCAACAAATGTTGTTCCACCTTTGTGCCTGTGTGCCCAATGTTTAGGGTCCGCTTATGAGTGAGAACATACAGTATTCATTTTTTTTGTTTCTGTGATAAGTAGTTCACCTAAAATGATGGTGTCCAGCTGTATCCATGTTGCTGCAAAGGACATGATTTTGTTTTTCCTTATGGCTGCATGGTATTCCTTGTGAGTAGTGGTGCCATAAACATATGCATGCAGGTGTTTTTAGGTAAGTTCCCAGAAGTGGGGTTGCCGGGTCGTACGGTGGCTTGATTTTTAGTTCTTTGAGAAAATGCCACACTGCTTTCTACAAAGGTTGAACCAGCTTCCGTTCCTGCAGCCTCTTTACCTCTCTCTAAAAGCCACTGTCCTGGCATTGCGCTCACCCAACACCAGCTAAAGTCCCTGTTCTTGTCACCCATCAGGCACACTTGGCCTCGTTTACCCCTTCCTTGACTTTCAAAGCAAGTGCCCCAGGTGAATCACCTCTCCCTCTTCTGAATTTTTTTTTTTTTTTTTTGGAGTTCGAGTCTCACCTGTCACTCAGACTGAAGTGTAGTGGCCACTCCCGGCCACCGCAGCCTCGACCTGCTGGGCTCCGGCGATCCTTCCACTTCACCCTTCCAAGTAGCTGGAACTACAGGAGCGCGCTACCACGCCCGGCTAATTTTCTTATGCTTACTCTTTTCCTGTGAATTCTGGCCACTAGCCTTACCCTAAGCTCACGCCTACATCTGCTATATTTTGATGCATACTTTTCCCTCAGAAATGTTATCCATCATGTTGACTTCCCTCTTTCCCTTCTATGAAGACTTTCAGCTTTTCCAATTCTTTTCCCTTTACTCCACTCTGCCTATAAGATTATAGCCCTTAAAACAGTTTCTTCCTTACATTTCTCTCTACGCAATGCCAGCAGCCTTCTTTTTTGTGCCTTGAAGATAGCTACACAGCCAGTCTGCAAAAGTCCATGTGTCGTTCAGGTGTACATCATGGTCAAGGCTGCCCTGGAGTCCTGCAACGTGGCAGTCCTGATCCTCCCAATCGCCCAGGCTTACAACAGACTGATTCCATCATCATTCACAGAGGGGTGGAAACCTTTGGCTTAGAGCATTCTGTGGCCCTCAGCTCTGTCCACAACCATGTGGACTAGATAAAGAAGGAAGGTGAGTCTGAGGGTGTGTTTTTGCATGGATTAAATTGGGCCCTGGTAAGGGGAGGTTTTGCCAGGAGAACAAAGAAGTCTAAAATCACGCCATGGCAACTATCTTCCTCCTCAAGTGATTTTTGGGTAAGAAACAAAGGAGGCAAAACTAATTAAGGGAATACTTTATTCTAATGGAGGTTTGGACTCGGGCCTTGAAGTAGACGCCAGTAAGGGAACTGTACCATGCAGGGTAAACCATACAGAAGCTTCCTTGGGGACCAAGTAAGCCAGACCCTCAAACCCAAGTGGGCTCTGTTGCTTCCTTTCTTGATTCCATACCCTAGTGTCGGCTACCTTAAGTCTGTAACTTATGAAATGCGTAGACAAAAAGTCAGAATGGCTGGAATTGAAGGGAGCTCTCCACCTGTGATTTGTATGCACACTCTCAGTGGGCGGTGCTTTTGATTGTGACCCGGAGGTGAGGCTGCACCCTCAGAAACAAGAGTATCATGCCCGCTTGAGGACCTCCTTGCAACCCAGGCAGGCTGTAAAGCACTGGCATGGATTTCGTATATGTGGAACTCATGGATGTCAAGGATTGGCTGTGAATTCTCTCAAATAACTATGTGTGGAGTTGATTCCACTTCAGATTTCAGAATTCTCTCCTCTCTGACCTCCCCATGGCCTCAGGCTGCTTTTCTAGTACTGAAAGTCCCACCTAGTATTCTTGTACACTCAGCAGAAGAGAATTCACCTCATTCCTGCATAAAAAGATCAGCATTTCAGGAAAGCCAGCCGGTACCAAAACCGATAGCTGTTGTTCACAAAACTTGAGGCCTAAGCATGGATGTTCAAGCAATAACTTCAGGACTTCCAAAAAGCCAACGGAAAGGCCCACCTCGTCCCACCTATGAACTGCCATGCGTCACTTTCCACCATAGTCCTGGCCTTTGTTCCTTCTGGCACTCATAACTGGTGCATTTCTGAGAGGGCTGAAAATGAGTCCTGGAGAGCAAGGAAGATGATTGTAGGTCTCTTCTCAGAGGACAATGTGTTAGAATTAGAGGGATCATTGAACGGGTGGTTGGTTTTACATTGCCTTTATTTCCTTTCATGGCTCTCGAGACCAAGGACTAGCTAAGGACAAGACCCCCTTCTCTGTCCTTCCATCAGGGCTGTGCTTCCTCATATGATCCTTGAGCCATTGCAGATAAAATGAAGTTCTTGAGTCCACCTCCAGTGGACTAAATCAGAACTTCTAGGACAGGGTCCCTGTTACTCAGACAGACTTAGGTCAGAAATACCGCAGGACAGAGACACGCCTGGTTGTGTGTGTAGAACAGACCTTTTCCTGAGGAGCTGGATCTCCAGACATGTGTCAAACTTCTGCAGCACCTGTTAGAGGGAATCACCATCAACAGAGACATGCTTCCTGGGGCATGTGGCATTTGTCTCAGAGGATTTGGAATATCAGAAACTCATCTTTCTTCTTGATGGCAGAAAAAAAGCAAGAGTGTGGGAAGTAAAAAAAACAGAGCAGCATTTTTTTAACCAAGTCATTTTCTATTTTTCTATTAACCTCTGTAAACTGTGTATTTGGGGGGAAATAAGCACCCACATTCTTTGACAAAATTATCAAATCCTAAATTGTGTCCATGTGCTTGTGGCTTCTACTTGACACTATCAGAAAGAAAATAACACTTCAACAAACCATTTCCTGTGAAAATAAGACGTTTTTAAAAAGTCTGCAGACAGCAAATGTTGCATAGCTATTAGCTATGTAAAGATTGGGGAAACAGGAAGAAAGAAGGTAAGAAACACTTGGAAATGTTACGTTATAACACAGCTCCACCCGATGGATTTCCATTGAATTTCACTCATGTTGAGAAACACTGTACTAAGTGCCATCAGAATTCATATTTAACAGATTAAACGATGTGAAAAGTAAAGGATTGATGCCATGGGTAGAGAAAGGACTGATGGAAACACAACCAGATATAAAGAGACTTTGATAGCTGTGGAAAATTTGGAGTGAATATATTTTCTATTTTTATAACGTTTTCCACATTTTCATATATCCATCTACCCACCTATCTATCTAAAGCTATATTTATATCCATATAAACTTAGTGGAAAAGGTGAACAAACATTCTTGTCCAAGAAACGTTTTGCAAAGCGCGAGAGGGCAGTTTTCTGGGGCTTCCACGTGATTCAAGGTTGTGTTGTGGCTCTGGTGCCACGTCCTTCATTAGCTGTGACTTGTGGTGCAATCATTCAATAAAAACAGAAGTGAGATCATTGCACTTTACTTCCACGGTTTCCATTAACTTGGTTTGCCATGATATGGGCAGACAATTTAATATCTCGACTTCAGTTTCCTCCTCAGTGAAACACAACCAACCACATTAGCTTTTATTTTTATTCTGGGATCAAGAACTAATTGAGGCAATGACTGGAAACAATCACAACTACGTGAAGGAAGTATTCATTAATATTCCACAAGATCACAGAATTACTTTATTTCTTGGAGCAGTTTAGAAGTACTAGCCACCTAGAGCTTTTGGAAAATAAACCAAAACGATGCTTAAAAATAAACAAGACTGTGATACAATCAATAAAAAATGAATAAAATAAATAGCAATGGGAATTTGGTAGTTGAGCATAAGAAATAATTGAAGATGCTTCATGAATTGGTTAAGATGCTAAAAAAATGCTTAATGCTTAAGAAAAATCCAAATATTGTGGCTTAAGTAAGATGGAAGTTAGTTTTTCCTTTTAAATAACAATCTGTCTGAAGACGAGCCTCAGATTGGCAGGGAGATTGTGCCACCCAAATTCCACATGTAAGAACATATAGCTAGATCTTGCTGTAGGTGGGCTGGGAAATGCCATCCCTAAGTGGGCCTACTTTATTCCCAGGAGGAAAGGGGCAGAAAGAGGTTTAGTTTTGCTTTAGGCTAGCTAACATTCTTCCAGTTACACTTGTAGCTTGGTCTCAGAAAACACTTTCATCCAATTGCATCACTGGATGAAAGCAATCTCCTACACTTACTTCCTAGATGATCTCATCCCTCCCACAGCTTTACATTCCTTCCACATGCTGACAAGTTCCAAATTCATGTTTCCTGCTTAGGTCTCGGCCTTGAACTTCAGACTGGCACAGTGAACAATTTACTCACCTGTCCCCGTGGGTGTCTCACATCTCAAATTTAACATGTCAGATCAGTTAACGAACGGCACCAGCATCCACCAAAATCTAGAAGCCAGTTTTAATCTCTCCACATCAAATGAAATCAGTCCCTGGTATTTTCTTTTTGTCTGTCTTTCTCATGTGATAGAAACCCCAAGATTTAAGTGGGCATCTGGTATCCCAGCTACAGACCATATTTGTCTCCAGTCTCCTTTGAAGCAGAGGGGGACCAGTGATAAGCTGCGTCTGATGGGACGTAGGCTGCCACTAGCGTGCAACGTCCAGGCCATGCCCACAAAAATAGTGGAGCAGAAAATGGAGCTCTCACCCACTGCTCGTGGGAATGATTTATAAAATAGTTTGGCAATTTCTTGTAAATATATGCTTGCCATACAACCCAGCAATTCCACTACTAGACGTTTACTCAAAAATGAAAATATTCACCCAAAGGAAATTCAAAATATCCATCTACAAAAAGACTCGCACTCAAATATTTATTCAGAACAAACTGGACACAATCAAATGTCAATTAAAGGGTGATTGTATAAATGAATTATGATATATCTATTCAATGGAATCACCCACAGTCACAAAAGAGAACAAACTGCTGATACACACATCAACATAGGTAAAGCTCAGAAACATTATGCTGAATGAAAGAAGACTTACACGAAAGTGCACACATTACAAGATTTCGTTTAAAATGGATTCTAGAACAAGGAAACTTATTCCATGGTGGCAGAAAGTGGATAGTGTTACCTGGAGCCTCGGGTGGGCAAGTTTTTGACTGCAAAGAGGGGCAAGCAGAAACTTTATGTGTGTGTGCATGTGCGTGCGTGCGTGCATGTGTGTGTGTGTGTGTGTGGTGGATGCTCTGTATCTTGATTCTGGTAGTAGTTACACAGATGGACTGTATGTGTTGGAAAAAAATACACCTCAAAAATGGAAATATAAATGGCCACTAGAAAATGTTAAAGCTTCCCTGAAGGTCACACAAATTTAAGATAAGGCTTTCAAATGTCAGTTATTAAATAAGTAAAGAGTGTGCCTCTACTTTTCTTTTTCTCCTTTCTTCTTCCAACCCCATTGGCCTGGATTGGTGGCAGGGTTGGTGGCAGGCATGGGTCAACCGTCCTAGACCAGCAGAAAACAGTCACGTATCGAGGAGGGCAGAGCAATGCAATGGAAGCAGCCTGGGTCTCTTTTCCTCTCAGGATACCATGGCATTCTGGACTGCTTACACGTAACTGCTAAGTGAGAGAGAGGTCAATGTTTATTCTGTTTAATCTACTACAATGGCGGATTCTTGTCAGAGCAGCCATCCTGCATCCTGATGTTATCATTTAGTCCTTAATTCAATCACTCAGTGACTGTCTTGCCTGGACAAGGGCATTAGCTTTCACTGGTCTCCCTGCTTGACTTCTCGCCCTCTCTAGACAGTCTCCCCTGGTCCCAAAGCAATCTCATAGAAATAGGAGTCACCTGTCACTTCTCCATTTAAAACCTGTCTACGGCGTCCCCATACTTACTGAAATAGAATCTAAATCCTCTATTTTACCTCCGTCTCATGTCTCCTGCCTACTCTCCTGGTGGTCTTTTCTCTTAACTCTTTTCCCTAATTCACCACACGTAAACCACACTCTTTTCCTTTCTAGCCCAGGGCACTGATGTTCCTCTTCTAGAAACATCCCAGATGTTCCCATGGCTGACTCCTTATCTAACATAGCCTCGTTGCACAGATCACGACCTCAGAGAGGTTTTCTCTGACTTTGCTCCTAAAACATGGTCCCTGCACTGGGAGGCGTCGGCCCTCTTGACTTGTTTTCCTCTCTCCATGGAATAATTCAAACCTGGTTCATAAACATATCATATTTTTCTTTCCAGTAAAGTGGAAACTCAATGAGGACAAAGAGTTTGCCGGTTTCGTTCAATGTTCTACTCCTCCAAAGCAATACCTAGTATTCTGTCGGTACTCACTCAATAATATGTGTCAAATGAGTAAATGAACGTTCCTTAATTCAATATCATTTGCATCATTTTTTACCTTCTCTCTGGATTCATAAATACTAGGGGGTTATCCTTCATTTCTCAGCTTCTCATCTAATCAATTCCAAGTCCGTGACAATTTTTATATATAAAGTATAAATATTTATATATACAATTTTATTTGATGAATAAAATTGTATATGTCAATAATGATTTTTAAATAATAATAATGGCTATTTTAACGTCCCTTCAGCTTTCCTTCCCCTGCCTTGGTCTAGGTCACTAGTCTCTCCTACCCCATAGCAACGGCCTCTTAATCAAGTTCGAGTTGTGGCATTTCCTTCCACCTCTTTCCTTTCCTTTCTCCGCTTCTCCTGAAAGCCTTGCGTGCTTCAGTAATGCTAGAAGTGTTTAGATTTCCCAGACTTACCGTATTCCAGCTCACTGTGGGGGAGTTTATATGAAATTTTTTCCCTTTAATCTAGAATACTCCCTAATTCCACCCACCCCCAAGACTGGTAGGGTGCTCCCGGGCACCCATCGGGCAAAGCCTAGATCGAACGTCCCTGGGCTGAGAGGTCTTTCTTGAGCCCCACCGCTGAGCTGGTATCCATCTTCTCATGGTGTTCTCACAGTATTAGCAGTTATTAGTCTGAACTCTTGTCTGTATCCCCAATCTGGACTATATTTCCCACAAGTACAGGATAGACATCTGTCTTGCTCATAGCTATACAGCCATTATCTGTTGGAATACCCACAGCAGAGCAGGCCTCTGTGAACACCTGGCGAACACCTGAACGGACATCCCGTTCACCCAAGCTAGCCATGCTAGATGCATGATTTTTTAGACTAATGTGAAAATGGGCTCATGGCTGATGTTCACTCACAGAGGGCATACGAATGGTAGCTTTTTTCAGGAGCGAGTTGTGACAGCTTCTCTAGAATAGTTTGGGAGTAACTTCGGCAAAGGGAAGACTGTTGCTATAAAATATTTCACAAGATCTAATGAAAAGTCTGCCCTTGGGGATCAGAACTGTAGAATAAAGTTGATGAAGGAAAATTACTGTTAGACATTTCACGTCAAGCAAAGCTCGTGACTTGTTTTGTGCATGCCAGCTTGAGTGCAAAGAGAAAAATGCAAATTTTCCAAATGAAGTACAGTTAACAGTGCGTGAATCTCCAGAAGACAGTAGGGTACACTTATTAAAACTTGGCAAGACGCAGAAAAGAATGACTTTTCCTCTGAAATGCCAGTTTTTTCTTTTTAAGATGATCTGTTCCTTAAAGCTATATCAATTATAAATGATTTTCTGCTAGCAAAACTGGCACGACTAAACTTAAAGCAAATAGACTAAGAAATAGAAATGATCAAAAATAAATAAGAAATTGTAGTTTTTTTTAAGGAGCGACTTCCAAAGCATGCTAGAATGACTTTCCTATCTCTCTTTGTAGGAAAATTAATTTAAAATTATGAGAGTCGTGGATGAATGCTCTACTGTTGTTTATAAGAATTCTCTGGGAACTGATACTTTGGACTTGTCTTATTAAGAAAGTTCCTTCTTTTACGCTTTATGATTCTTCTGATAGTCATTTTAGTCAAGGTTATTTGTTCTACACAACAAAACCAACTCATCCTAGTTTAAGTAACAGAGGGGAACTTATTTTAAAGGCACAGGTGTATCATGTCGAAAGTAGTTAGTCCTTGGGAAAGGGAGAGTTTCCAGAAAAAAATCCATCATTTTGAATTCTTGCCCTCCTTTCCTCTAACCTTCCCTCCTTTTTCTTTTCTTGTCTCCTTTTCTTCTTCTATTTTTTGAGTCAGAGTCTCACTCAGTTGTCCAGTGGATGCAGTGGCACAACTCACAGCCACCGCAGCCTCTACCTGCTTGGTTCAGGCGATCCTTCCGCCTCAGCCTTCCAAGTGGCTGGAACTACAGGCGTGAACTACCATCATGCCCAGCTTATTTTTTTTATTTATTGTAGAGTTGCCCAGGCTGGTCTCAAACCCCTGAGCTCAGGCAATCCTCTCACCTCTGCCTCCCAAAGTGCTGGGATGACAGACTTGAGCCACCATACCCGGCCTTTCTTCTTTCGTTTAACCACATGGCAGAATGTTGCTATCTCAAGAGTCTCTCCCTCAGTCCCAATGCCACGTTCTCACCAGAGAGGCTGGTCCACTTTGGACTCCTGCCCCATAAAGCATTACACAGGTGGGCTGGGTCTTGCAGTGACACGCAGCGGCCATGAATGACAGACTGTTGCAGGGCAAAGTCGGGGGAGGACAGGCAGGCCGCCGGTGTCCACGGCAGTCGTCTATCAGTACGTGGGTGGAACTAAGACATGCGAACCTCCCACAGTCATGCACTACATATCAACGTTTTAGTCGATGAGAGACCACATATATGATGGTGGCTCCCCGAGAGTACGATGTAGCTGAAAATATCTGTCGCCTCACATCTTGAGGATCCCGACCCTGTGTAGGTCTAGGCTTCTGTGTGTGCTTGGATCCCCGTTTTTTGTTTTTGATTTTTTTTGGTTTTAAAAACAGAAAAAAATGATAGAATAAAGATATTAAGATTTTTGCTTAGCTGTACAATGTGTTCATGTTTTGAGATGTGTTATTCCAAAGGAGTCAAGCAGTTCAAAAAATTAAAAAGTTTATAAAGGTCCAGTAAGCTAGGATTAATTTATTACAAAAAAAATTTAAATATATTCAATGAAGCTTAAATTTTCCATGTTTATAAAGTCGATGGCATGCACTGTCTCACCCAGGCAACTCCGTTTGTCTCGTGCAGGTTGCCATTTTTAGTTTTGTATACTGCATTTTGACTATGCCTCTTCTGTGTTAGATACGCATAGCTGCACAATGACTGACCACTGGGTCACGCCTGCCTACAGCACTCAGTACCGTAGTATCCTGCCAGATTTGTAGCCTAGTAGCAACAGGCGAGACCACATAGCCTACATGTGTAGAAGGTTAGACCATCTAGGGGTGTGCATACAATGATGAAATCGCCTGACAATACATTTCTCGGGACACATCCCTGTCATTAAGAGATATATGAGTGCATGAAATTAGGGGTCACAGTGGAAAATGAAAGAATATAATGTATGTTCTACTGAACTGTTCTCTCTTTGAAACTGGCTTCCTCAAGACCTCATCAAGTGAATTCTATCTTCACCTTCTCTGGTGAGATGCACGGACAATTCAAGCAGTTTTGTGTAGGAGTCTTGGTACTGGCTATACAATTCAGAGCCCAAGGCCAGTTCTTCTAACCAGAATTATCTTTTGGAGGGTGGGCCCTTTGTAGAACAGGCTTCCCCGCCCCTCCCCAGGTAAGTGTTCTAGGAACCCACTGGCATCAGCTAGCATTGCTGTGAGAGGCTGCGTTGTGGAAAAAATATCCCAAGTTGTGGCAAACAGGTGACCATGACGATGCACCTGCCCACTCTATGCTGAATATTCACCGGTTTTTGACCAAGAATGGCATAGCCCCTATGCTGCACCTTCCTTATTCACCCAATATCACCCCAAGAGACTTTTTTTTGAGTGGGAGTCTCACTCTGTCACCCAGGCTGAAGAGCAATGGCACATTCATGGCCACCCCAACGTCGACCTGCTGGGCTCCGGTGATCCTTCTGCCTCAGCCTTTCAAGTAGCTGACCTATAGGCATGCACTACCATGCCCAGCTAATTTGTGATTTATTGTAGAGACAAGGTCTCCCCAAGTTGCCTGGGATGGTCTCGATACTGTGAGCTCAGGAAATTCACCTGCCTCAGCCTCCCAAAGTGCTCAGATTACAAGCTGAGCCACCGAGCCCAGCCGCCAACTGACTTTTTTTGGTTTCTCCAGATGAAAAAAGTTCTCAAAAGGAAATGTTTTGCCAACGTGGAAGAAGTGAAAAAAAAAAAATGGCAGAAGCACTGAAAAGCATCAAAACTGATGAGTTCAAAAACTGTTTTGAGCAGTGGAAAAAGTGTCTTGATAGGTGCATTGTATCATAGGAAGAGTACTTTGAAGGTAATTAAAGTTTAAACATGCAAGAATATGTAATTTTTAATAAATAAATTCTGGTTTTGGGGGGTACCCACTGATTTTTGGGGGTCTAGACTTGACTGCAGTTGATGTGTAAGTGAGAAAAACCAAGGGTTACAGTGAATCAGCCATTCAGGTTGTCAGTCTTGTTGGGGGCCCCTGCAGCAAACACTGCAGAATGAATAAGAGGCCAAGTGTGGCTTCATACGGGTCTATTTTGGGATGCCAAATTAATGTCTTTCTCAAAACCATCTCCTCTGTGGTGTTCTGAAGGCTCCGGGGACAATTTTAGCTCCTCCTTGGGCTCTAGGCTGCTGTCTACATGCTGGTGGTAACCTAGTACAGAGGCCGGTTCCCATCATTCTCCTAATAGCTAGAACTGCCTTCTACTTTTCCTACTCCTTAGTCCATCATAAAAGCAAGCACTGGAGGCCACCTGCCTGCTTGACCACCTCTCTCTGTTTATTCTCCTGCTATCTCAAAGCTGGTTTTCAGTTCACCACACGATTCTTGACCCTATCTCTACGCGTGTTTATTCTGTTGTCCCGAATCGGTTGTCAGAGCCGCGTATTCAGCTCACCATGTAATCAGATCGAGGAGTCAGTGGTTCTGTCCCGTTCCTGCCCACCCAGTCTCCACATCCTGTTGGGAGTTGACAAAATCCCTTGAGTTTGTGTCTGTTGTCCTGTGCCCTCCTCATTCTTCATTCCTTCAGACTCTTCACTTCTCTCTCTGATGGAACCATAGATTAAACTTGTCTCTCCGTCTCCTTTTCCATTTTCTCTGTCTTTACATTGCTGTCTGAACCACCTTTGAAAGATGCTGCTGTGAGTATATGAGATGCTTACAAACCCGCTTTAAAAATTATTTGGGGGTATCGAGGAAAGGGGAGAAGAAAAAAATGCCTGGGAGTTTCCACCGTGAGAAGGGCAGTGTCCAAAGTGCTTCTCAATGTGACCCCATCACAGTTTTTCACTTGTTCCTCCTTGCCACAGAAACTGTGTTTGGACCACCCCAAAATTCTGTCCACACCACAAACGTGTCGCGCTCCCCCCTTTTCAAAACAGTGCTTGATGCACTAAATGCCAATTACTCGTGAACTCCCACTGAGTTACTCAAGGACAGAGATAGAAAGAAGTAGTCAGCAATCATCAGTCTATCTCAGAAAGTCTTTTTCCTCCCTAGAATTTTAGTTTATTTATTTATTTATTTTTTGAGTTGGAGTCTCACTCAGTCGCCCAGACTGGAGTGCAGTGGCCGCTCCCGGCCACCGCAGCCTCGACCTGCTGGGCTCTGGCGATCCTTCCGCCTCAGCCTTCTGAGTAGCCGGAATTACAGGCATGTGCTACCACGCCCAGCGGATTTTTTGATTTATTGTAGAGATGAGGTCTCGCTGCCCAGGCGGCTCTCGAACCCGTGGGCTCAGGCAATCCACTCACCTCAGCCTCCCAAAGGCGCGGGATTACAGGCTGAGCCACCGAGCCCGGCTGAATTTTATTTTATATAATCCTTATGGCTTCTCCAGATTTACAGTATCTTCAAATTATTATTTTATATTATGTCTATGTTTTTCAGTTTGCACTGAAAGCAAGTCTGCCATTACATGATGCTTTCTAGCTGAAAGTGAAATATTTATTTTAATTAATAAGTTATTTATTTCTAAATGTTCAACTTGGTTCCTTTTCAAAACTTGTTGCATATATTCACAGTCCTTTTTCTTCAAATATATTTTCAATTATCTCATATTTCTAAAAATGTATTCTGAAAACATTATGAATAATATTTTCAAAAAGTGTTGGAAAATATATATATATATATATATAAATATCTTCACTCTACCTGGAATAATTTTTTAAATCCTCAAAGACTAAACATGAAATAAAAGCCAGAATTTATAAATGTATTAAACTTTAAAGTTGACTATTTTCTTTGGGCTCAGGTGATCCTTCCACCTCAGTCTTCTAAGTTGCCGGAAGTACAAAAGCATGCCACCACACCTGGTTAATTTTTTGATTTATTGTAGAGACGAGGTCTCTCCAAGTTGCCCAGGCTGATCTCAAACCCCTGAACTCAGGCAATCCTTTTGCCTCGCCTCCAAAAGTGCTGGAATTACAGACTTGAGCCATCATACCCAACAACTGACTATTTTCAAAAAACAGAATTCCAATTTATATTTTAATAACTTACACTCTATTGTATCACTTATAAGCAGAAAATATTAGTAAGAAAAGAGTGTGTGAAAGGTGGATTAGCCGGGCTCGGTGGCTCAGCCTATAATCCCACGCCTTTGGGAGGCTGAGGTGAGTGAATTGCCTGAGCCCACGGGTTTGAGACCCGCCTGGGCAGCGAGACCTCATCTCTACAATAAATAAAAAAATCAGCCGGGCATGGTAGCGCATGCCTGTAATTCCAGCTACTTTGAAGGTTGAGGTGGAAGGATCGCCGGAGCCCAGCAGGTTGAGGCTGCGGTGGCTGGGAGCGGCCACTGAGCTCCAGTCTGGGTGACAGAGTGAGACTCCAACTAAAAAAAAAAAAAAAAAGAAAAGAAAAAGAAAGGTAGATTAGATGAGGAGAAAATCTTTTTTTCCAATCATAGTCCATATATTCAGGGACAGAACACACAGTATCTTTTGTATGCCATCTATTCTTAAGGAGAACGTTCTCATCTTACATAAAGCAAAATACTTTAATTTTATAATGCAGACTTTTTTTGACAAAGAAAGAAAAGTCTATTTAAAAGTAAGTAAGAGAGAGAAAGAGAAGGGAGCGAGAAGATTCACCTCCCCAAGTTGGTGGAGAGGACCAAAGCCAGGAAGTGTGGTGACAGCCATAGCTCAAAGAGCACATGGTCACACCAGAGTCCAGCAAGGCAATGGTCACTGGTTGCTTGTGGTTGAGTGCTTTTAACCATTCCCCTAGATGGAGGAAGATCATTAAGGTGACTGGGTGGTGGTCTGCTCCTCATCATTGCAAACAGGCAGGTAAGCGCAGGTACTGAGGTCAGGCGATGGGACACCAGGCAGATGGGCGGGTTAGTCACATGATTGCTGCCATGGTGGGATTTATCGGTGTTAAGTAGGTCACAAAGGGCTGATTAGGTTAAGTGGGGAGTTTGGGCCCAGAGCGGTTTTTTCCTGCAAGAAAGTTGTTAGATATTTACAATTCACAAATTCCTTGACCAAAGGTGGTTATATTATCGCTTTTATGACTCTGGCCAGCCAAAGGGTGATCTTTGATCTTTGGCCTTGACAAGGAACCTAAAAGTTTACTAGAGATTATTATGTTAAATAATGAATCAAAAGGTTGGATTGTCCTGGTACTGCATCTGATGGAGATTTGCTGAGGGGGGAATGCAAACCTTCTAATATAGCTTCTGTCTACCTGTTGTACTTAATGTCACAGTACCAGGACTTATATTTTCTTATAATTCCATACTATTCTATATGTTAATATTTTTGTTTGATGTTTGTTCATCCCATTACTTCCTCTTTGTTGGGAGCCAGCCTTGGAGGTCCACCTGATTGACAAAGTCCAGGTGCGCTGAGGACCCCTGGCCACAAATTGAGTCCAGGCAGCTGAGGCCCTTCTGTCTTCTGCCCTGGCTGTTGACACGTCCGAAGAATTCTGTGCAGTCATGGAAGAAGAAAATGGCATGTTTATGTGAAGTATTCACAGCTAACCTGGAAACGTTATTGTTCAATTTTCCACTTCCCACTATACAGCTTGACCTTTTCTAACCCGCGTAATGGACAAACTCTGAAGCACATCAAAGAGGCTTTCTTTCACTTGGTTGTGAGTTACTAGATGTTACTTGAGTAAAAAAATGATATAAGTATATTCACTTACTATTTGATTTAGAATAATGTAGTTTAGTGCTTAGACATAAGGATTTTTAGAAGCACAAGCTCATAGTAAGTTCATTATGAATTTATTATAAGTTTAGACACATACCTAGGAGTTATGTAGGTGATTTATAACACTGTTTTTACGGATTTAGGATAAAGATTAATCATTAAGGTTTTTTACTTAATTCAATAGTTAAAATTTTAAGTTTACTTATATAGAATAGGTTTTCACTGAACTCATGATATATTAATTGGATACTTTTATGATAAATTAACTGAATACAGAAAGCAACCTTGGGGGCCTGGGAAACATCATTAAAAGCTTCTTTTGAGTTTTATTTAGGAATATACACTGCACAATAAGAAAAAAGCAATGAAGACACCTGGACAGGAAAGGCGATTATAAAGCTTTGAAGATCATAGAAACCCCAGAGAAAACTCCTGATACGTGGAGAAATGTGTACCTGGAAACTTTCTTGAAGCACTTCAAGGACTGTAATTTGGGATTGTTTTGAAAAGAGTTGCTGGTAGTGCTATTCTAGGCATGATAATTGTTTTATCCATGTATTAAACGTAGTTGGTAAATGTATAATCATGCAAGTTTATATAACTAATATACATATATATGAGGGTTGACAAAAAATTATTAGGCTTTGATTATGTTTAACAAGGTTTTTACTTTGAATCACTAATTAAGTTTTAATGCTGTAGTTTGATGTTTTATAATTACTTTGAAGACTGTTTTAGGTTCATAAGTTTAAGTTTACATGATGAAGTTGGTGCCTTAAAGATAATAATAACTGCTTAAGCGGCTATCTTAAAACAAAGATATTTTCCAGGAGGTTGTCAAACATAAAGGAAAACAGTCAAACCACCCCCCAAACCACCATTAACCTAAACTTAAAAGCTCATTAGCCATAATGATTTTAGTTGTGTTAGTTTTATTTCATTATGTTCTAGCTCATTTTGCCATAATGCTTTTAGTTGTGCTTTAGTTCATTTTGCATGTTAAAGATTAGTGTGTATATTTTCACAATAAGTCACTTTCATAGTTATTCTTTAAATGTTAGCCACTGTTTTTTGCTCAAGTTAATAGGCTTCAAATTTCTACTATCACTAGGTACGATTTATAGTTTTGTTTTGGTAATTTTAAGGCTTTTTAAATTAAACAAGTGATGTATAACAGAAATCAAAGTAAGCCTTGTAGATTAAGCGATGCATTATGTTTAGTTTAAGTAAAACTCCTTTTAAACTGATTTTAAGACTCATTAACTGAAAGTAGTGTTTTTGGCCTGTCTGTTGCTTCTAAGACCACTAGATGGCATAACTTCTAAAGGATGATGTGCGTGAAGGAATTTTCTTTGTCCTTTCCCTTATACGAATAATATAAAAGCTCTCTGTTAATTAACAATAAATGGCATCGGTCCTGCAACAGCGTCAGGTGTCCAAAGTGCACTCTTTCATCGCCTACGCCGTTCACACCTTCGGGGTACTCCTGCACCTCTTCCCTATTTTTCATGGACAATTCATTTTTTATATGTGACTGCTTAACATATGCTGCAACCACCCTCTAGTATGCCTTCCTGAACTGAAGAAATTAGAGTTAAAAAGGCATTTTCCTAACCCCTTGTAGCTCGTATAAGTCTAGCTATTATGCAATTATTGAATTTAAAACTTAATCAACTGGGAGAGCAAGTGAGACAAATTATTAAGCAACTTTTTGTTCTAATATAAAAGCAGTATCAGCTTTCTGATTCAGGCAGTTTCCTGACTGTAGCAGAACAGCATGGTTCTAAAGTGAATAACTGTAGTGATAATTACTTAGATTCACAGATGGCTTCTTAAAGATGGCACGCATATCAACTTGATAGCACTCCAGTCCCAAAATGTGGTTTAGACCGTTTTTTTGGAGCAGATGAGAGTCCATTTTATCAGCACTCCCAATTATTAAATGTCATTTAATGGTTTGTTATAAATTATTTTGTCTTTGAGCAATTTAGAGAGGATACATTATTTGCACAAGACTCCTGACTGGCATACTCATGTTTTAAATTTCAGATCAGGTAATATTTTATCTCAACAATAATTTAGCAAATTATTTGGTTACTTCTATGTAATTCCCCTACAAAAGGACTTACATGGTGTTCTAACTCTGCATTAATTTTTATCTTGTATTTACTAGATTAAGCTGTTTTTTAAAGTGTTTCTCACACTTTGTGCTAAACTCCTTGAAAGTAGAGTTCGTTCCACATCCATGTTAGATAAAATGATTTATAATAAAAACGCTGAATTCAACTGTAGTGCAAGGTTCTTGTACACTGGGGTTGTCTTTGTGGTGCCTCTTTTTTCATCCATTATACTTTTTTGTTCATTGACAATTAAACCCTAACTCTAGCCTTTTTGCTTCTCATTCCTCAAATGTATTTTTGCAGTTAAATATATATTCAAACTGGTTGGGAAAATCATTTGAAATAAGTATTTTGTGCAGTAACTTTCCTCCCTATATTTACAATAAATCACTTCTCTAGTATATAAAATCATTTTGTTGATAGAAAATCTACTAATCTAAATCATTACATTATCAGATATTTTGAGGAATTATTTAATTTAATCACATTTAAACCCTCTATTATTTGCATTTTGTAATTGCAGAAATTGGGGCTTTTGGCGTCTAAGTAATTTGTTAATGTTCGCTTTTCCTTTAGGTAGATACAAGTAGTGGGATTGCTGGATGAAACAGAACCACATTTAGTTGTCTGAAAAACCTCTATCAAATTTGCATGGATGTTGTACGAATTTACATTCTCACCAACAGTGTATAAGTATTTCCTTTGCTCTGCTCTGCATCAACATCTGTTTTATACACATGTATTTGTTCTTAAACAATGGTCCTTCTGATTGTTGTAAGGTGGTATTTCATCTCGGTTTTAAATCGCATTTTGCGGATGATTAGTGATGTTGAGTGTCTTTCATATGTTTGTTGGCCTTCTATCTTCTTTTGAGAGATATCTGCTCATGTTATCTGCCCACTTTTTAATGGGATGTTTGTCATTGGCACCCTGAAGATGTCCACCTTCTAATAAGTAAGGAAAGCCCCAGCAGAGTCAGAGTCTATTCTGTTCAAGACACATTTGTAGGACCCCAGGGCTGCCAGCATCAGTCTCGCTTATCAGAAAAGATCAGGGCCTTCCCCCCCAAAGGATCTGTCCACAAGTTACTGGCAGTCTCTGTCTCACTTGCCGACAAGCAGGACAGCTATCAAGGCACTTCACGTCTGAGAGGATGCCACAGCAACATGTCTCCATTCGACCCTTCTCTGCACAGCCGCGACTCCCCCAGATCCACTCACTTCATGAACTTAGGGAGATCATCTGCTTGGGGATTCCAATCCTGGAAAGGAGTTCTTCCGACCAGCAGGGAACTGTTCTACTTTAGTGCACGCCTCAAACTTCCAGATGCAATGCTCCCTAGGGGAAATCCCTTTTGGTGACTTGGCTTCCATTATCCTTCTGTGTATCAATCTAGTTACGCCATGGGTCACTGCCCGTGGGTCAGTAAAAACCCAAACACAGGGGCTTCTACCACTGCTCGACTTCTCCAACACTGCCAGGAAAATATTTTGCATTTCATCTAACTGAACTGATTTGTTTTCTCTTCTTCCATCTAAGTAGCAGCCGTCCAAACAGGAGGGCAGCCTGTTCGCTTTGGAACTGCCATCCATGGACCAAGCAGCTCTCGGTCTATTGAGAGCTGTTCAGTGGGCACTTTAGAATCCAGCATCTCCTCATACCGTCCCAGAGCCAGTCCCAAGGAAAAACAAACTCCTGGCTCAACAGTATCTCCCCCCTCCTTGCACTCCCCAGGTAGCACGATCCTGTATTAACCATTTCTGTTTGATTAAGAAACTCTTCTGGAGGCTGCTATCCCCAGAACAGACATAACCTGAGACAGCTGGAAGTTCGGGTGTCAAACTTACTCTGTCTTCTAGTCATAAAGGTAGCTTCGGTTAACATTCCAAAGCAAGACAGCAGAAGCCCTCAAGCGGAAATCCTCTAGTCCACAGTCCCCGTGGGTGCTGACCGGGCGGTGTGCTCACCGGTGTCGGCCCTAAGTTTCAGGAAACCCTCCCTTGAGGACTAGGGAAAGGAAAGGCCATCGCTGCCAACACTCTGGCTTCCACACTGCACTGCGTGGGCTCAGGCCATCTTGCTGGTTTTCCCATTTCGCGCATCCAGTGACCACCGCTGGAAGGGGGGACTTACACGCCTTCCGTTCAACAGAATAAGGCGGGGGATACAAGCAGATACCAGCCAGTGTCCATTCCCACAACCCAGTCGGGTAAAGGCCGTCACCGAGGGCGACGTAAACGGAGACTCCCCCGCGCCGCGGCCCACCCCCCTTCCCGGACGCCGCCGCCCCCCCGCGGCAATGCCGCCTCCCGCACGCGCCGAACGCCGGCGAGACCACGCGCGGCGCCCGC
>NW_007249289.1:131451-133028 GCF_000164805.1 Carlito syrichta | reverse complement strand
TGCCCAACCTTCCTGTGCGCACGCCTAAAATCGGGGTGCTTAGTAGAGGAGCCGTTCTCCCGCCCCGCTCCCTCCCCATAAACAATGAACTGGCCCCAGGAAAAAAAAAAAAAAATCGGGGGCGCGTCTCCGCCGTCCGCCTCTCACAATACGACCAGCTCTGAGGTCGGAGGCGGCGCTGGGGAGGACGTAAACCCAAGCAGCAAGGTGCGAATCCCCCTCGTGTAAGATGAAGAAATCCGGAGTCCCGCCGTGCCTTTCGTTGTAGCTAGCTTTCCTACCTGGACGCCCAAAACTTGGTGAGGGTTTCCTCCTTCCACGCTCCTGGTGAAACGAACAAAAACCCACACAAGCAAGAAGTGATGGGATGCCCCACACGCCCACTCGCTGAGCCCCAAGCAAAGAGCAAGAAAGAAGACAATACGGAAAACAGAAAAAGAGAAGCGCGGCTTGGAAGAATCGGACCCGTTGACAATCAGCAGTGACCACGTAAGGCGGGGAACCTGCCACTGAGAAACCGACGGGGCGGGGCTCGCCTCGGCCGGGATGCCCCCGAGCCCAGCCATCCCGCTTCGGGCACTTGCCAAAAAGTAGGTGAGAAAATTCGAGGAGACGAGAACGGGCACTTGCCAAAAAGTAGGTGAGAAAATTCGAGGAGACGAGAACTTCTCAGCTCACTACGGCAGGTCGGTGTCCAGGAGTGGCCTCCCCAAGCCCCTCAAGCTTCCCCCCCCCCCCGCCCCCGTGCTCTCAGGCACCAACACGGAACACGGAAGGGCTCGGCCCACGGGCCGGGCCCACAGTCGGCGGCGGCTCGGTCCGGCTTCACGGTCGTCGCTGGTGAGGGGGTTTGGCTCCCGTTCAGGGGCAGCGAGGGGTGCCTGGACCACTGGCGGCGCAGGCTGCTCGGGTGTGCCACGAGCAGCGGCGCTCGGAACCGGGCCCGAGGTTCGTGCCAGCCCGCGAAGCCCAGCTTCACAGTCGGTGTCGGCACAGGGAACCTGACTTGGGGTACGTGGCGGTGCCGGGAGCCGGTGAGCCCAGTCCAGGGTCCGAAGCAGCCAGAGTACCGGGTTTCGCAGTCCGTGGGTTGGGGTCCCGCTTATCTATGACTTTTCCGGACACAGCACCCAACAGCGGACCGACGCTGGCCTGAAGAGGTCACCTTGACTGGGAGAACAGGGGCTTAAGCAGAATATATATATATGCGGCCTATTTAAATAAGGGCCCCTGAAAGACTTGTTTTCATTGGGTGATGAAGACTGTTTTTGATTGGATGATAAGCACTCATTTTGATTGGATGGCCTCTGTGTTTCCTTTGGTCCAATCAAAATGAGGCTTTCAGGAGTCCTCATTTGAATACGCAGGTTATAAATATTCTGCTAGGCCCAGTCTTCCGGTCAGTGTGTTTTCTTGCAAAGCGGTGGTACGCAACTGTGCTGGGTCCAGGAAACCTAGGGACTGGCCAGACCCCTGTCGACGCTGACCCCGGGGCTGGGACACTGGGACGCCCGCGTAACCGAAGATCACCGAGCCGGGCCTCCTGCATCGAGCTGGGCCTCCTGCACCGAGCTGGG
>NW_007249289.1:130114-130559 GCF_000164805.1 Carlito syrichta | reverse complement strand
AGGGCCGCCCCCTCGGGTCGCCTCCCACGGCGGGGGTTTTCTGTCCTCTTAAAAAATGTCGCTTTCTGAGAAAACAGCGTACGGCCGGGCTCGAGTCTGCCCGAGGCCAGCGAGCGAGGCGCCGCTCAGTGGCCTTGGAGGCTCGCTTTCCCGAGCGCGGCGCCGCCTCCGACCTCAACCCGGCCTCCCGGGCGCCGCCAAACTCGGATACCGGTTCCCCCGCCGCGGGGCCACAATACACACCCCGCGCCGAAAGATCCCTGGTGACGGGATGAATGTCTACTCATGAATTAATAGTGAGACAACAATAGACAGTCCTTGTGGATGGTGGGATGAAATCTCATTAACAGCCACACAAACACTCCACACTATCCATGTGTCTCTGCTTCCTACTATTACCAAGATCTATCCCCTCTCTTTACTCCTATTTCCATCACTTCAGTGA
>NW_007249289.1:117925-130094 GCF_000164805.1 Carlito syrichta | reverse complement strand
CTGCGTGGCGTGGCAGGTGGTGCGTGGCCGCTGAGGGAAGGCCGGTAGCTCCGCGTTGTCTTCGTGACGCGTCACGGGTCCGTTGCTTTCGCGTCTCCCTGAACGTGGACCTTCTTCCGTTTTGTCCTTCCTTTTTTCTCAAGGGTCGACCAGCGGGTGTGTAGTGGAAGCTCGCTGTTTCTTGTTTGCATCGGTGTGTTCCGTTCTTAGTCTCGTCGTGAGAGCGGAGGAAACCCACACCGAATTTTAAGCGTACACACAAGAGCTCCAACTGTAGCTACAGCGTTGCACTGCAGGCTGCTAGAGTTTATCCGTCTTGAGTGGACGAGATGCTGTTCGTTGTCGTTTGGACTCAGTTCTTTAGCGCTTCGTGAAGATGTGTGTCTTTCACGTCTGTGTTGGCCACGCGTATATCTTCTCTGAAGACGTGGCTGTTCAGGTTAGCTTCCCGTTTGTGAATTAGCGTTTGTATTGTTGCTTATTTGTAGGAGTTTAAAAATTATGTCTTGTATGTTGGTCACTTAGAAATAGGATCCCCAAATACTTTTTCTCATACTTGGAGTTGCTGATTTTCTCTGTTGGGAGTGTTCTTTGATACAGAAAAGTTTTTAATTTTGATGAAGTCTATTCTATTTTTTTTAACTCATTTTCAGGCAGGTGTATGCAAGAAATATTGACAGATTCACGGTCATAGAGTTTTTCTTCTAAACGTTCGCCTAAGAGCTTTATGGTTTCAACTCTTACCTTTAGGTATCTTATCCATTTTAAGGATAAGGCTGTTCTCTCCACCAGCCAGCCTCTCAGAGGGGCCAAGTGCCACCATCAAGGAGCCATAGGCTGCTACAGCAAGAAGGACCCTCCAGGCCACCTTCCAGGAGGTGCACCTAGGTTTCATCTCTAATGTAACTGATCCACATTGGCGGCTGGAGCTCCTGTGTTGAGAAGGATGCAGAGGTTCTCTCTAGTTGGGTCACTATCCATTGGGGAATGAGGGTAGAGGAAGTGACAGTAGAGGTAGCAAATGTGCCCCTTCCTGACCTGGGACTCCTTTATGGAACAGAAGAGCAACCCAGGGCCCAGAAAGGCAAAGATCTGTGTCAAAGGGAGCCAGGCTGGGCCGAGGCTCAGACCTTCCAAGCCCAGCTCCTTCCACTGAGAAAATTCTGGTCTCCTGGAAGTCCAGCATCCCCGGGACGCATAGCCCCCTAATCGGCTGGTCCTTGGCCATTCTCGTGCCCCTGTCACGTTCACAGATGGCCCCGTCAGCAGCCTCCCAGAAGCCAGACCTGCAGTCAGGGAGGCAGCGATAGGACCCCAGTGGGTTCACGCAGCACTGTCCCTCGGGGCAGAGGTGGGCATCCCACACACACTCATCCACGTCTGGGGAGTGGAGCAGGACAGATGGCTGCATGAATACGGTTCCCCCACCCAGCTATCCTCGCCATCCCTGACTCTAGCCAGTCTACTCCATAGATGTGATCCCCGCGCTTGGGAGACCCTCGGCAGGAAGCTCCCCACTCCTGCTCGCTCTGTCATCCCGCCCCCACCTCTGTGAGGCACAGAGCCCACCCCGAGGACCCAAGGGCCTCAGCTCCCAGCTTCTGATATAAGGTTGCAGATAGCACCCCCTAGGGCACCCAACTCCAAGCCCAATGGAGGCTTGGGGGCAGGGATCCTGGGGTCAGATCTGTCATCCAGTATGCTAGGGGCACGGTGGCCCACACCTGTAATCCCAGAACTTTGGGAGGCCGAGGTGAGAGGATTGCTTGAGCCCAGGGGTTCGAGACCAGCCTGGGTAACTTTTATGGCTTATTGGAGAGACCTCGTCTCTCCAATAAACCATAAAATTAGCCAGGTGTGGTGGCTCATGCCTGTAGTCTCAGCTACTTGGGAGGCTGAGGTGGGAGGATCGCCTGAGCCCAGGAGGTCAAAGCTGTGGAGAACCATGATTGTGCCACTGCACTCCAGCCTGGGTAACAGAGTGAGACTCTGACTCAAAAAGACTTGTCATCCAGCAACGTTGCTGAGCAGGACACATAGAGCAAGCAGGGACAGATGGGCCTTGGCACCCTTGCCGGTCCAGGTGATGGGAAGGATATGTGTTGGGAAAGCTTCTGTGGTCTGCTGGGAGCCGCAACCACTAGTAAAAGTAAGGTAAAAGGGACCTGAAAACAGGAAAACGCCAGCTGGGAGCAAGGCCCCAGTAAAATGCGGCCATGACAGAGGCAAAGCCCCATGGATCCTGTTGACCGACCTTCCCTAACTTTGAAGGATTGCGTGCCTAGGCTTGAGAATGTTCCCTCTTTAATTGAGATAATAGATGCGCAAATGGATGATGGCATTTTGACAGCAAAAATTATACATAGGCATAATGGAAGTAAGATTGCAGCAAAAAAGGTGCCCCTTAGAATGTGCAAGGATGTGGAATTAGCAGTAAACCCACGTATAGAAATGTAAAAAAGGCTCAACAGCAAAAATTTCCCCCTGAAGGGACAAGGGAATGCAAATTTTGAAACCTTTAGCTAAAAAGAAAGAACAAATACCTCCTCATACCCTTTATAAGTAACAACATTGACAGTTGTGATTGATGAGGAAGTGAGAAACTGAGACAGAGTATCTCCAAAACCAGGTGTTTTCGGGAAAAACAAGTCACAGACATGCCTTTTGATTTAAGAGATATTATAGTTTAATTAGAAAGAGGGTTAAAATTAAAGTAAGGATTAGAATTAAATAAATAACAGTTATAATTAAAAGATAAATGTCTATTATAGATGTAGGTATTAGTTTAAATATAAGGAAAAGGAAATAATTAAGTTTTAAGGTAAACTTAAAATTATATACACTTAATGTAGGCTTAAAATTGAATACATTTAGGATTAGAAGATTAATTTTATATATAGTGTAGATTTAGTCATAAGTTTTGTTTAGAAATATAAAATGTAAAATGGATAGAATTAAGGAAATAGATAGAACAGCGAAGGGAAGAGATTCAGTTGACCCAGAGGTCACAGGATGTGGCTGATAAATTGGCAGCTGGTGTTTTGGTACACCGCCTGGTAGCAGGAAGGAACAAAATGAAACTTGTAAAGGTCAACTTCCCCATAAACAAAAGAAAAAACATGATGTAAACATTTAATGTGTAACATGGGATACATTTTGTGGGAAGGGGGTTCAGTAAAAAAACTATATAAGCTTGTAAGAATTGAATAAAAATTGGCAGAGTCTTGAACTCTCCCCAGGAAGAAGGATCCTGTCGTGTTCGCCTTTTCTTTTTTGCCGCTTCCCAATTCCCCCGTCTCAAGCCCTGACTCTCTCCTGGAGCTGGACTCTGGCAAGTGGTGCCCGAACAGAGGACTTGAGCAGGTACGTATAATTCTCATGTCATTCGTCGTTTCGGGAACGGACTTTGTCCTGAGGGTGCTGCAGACCCCCTGTGAGTGAGTGCAGGAAAGGATAGGACAAATAGCCAGAACTTCTGAGATGTTATTGTGCCTCTTTAAGAGGTTGAGAAGTAATCGTGTCAGAACTTTTGAGATGTTATTGTGCCTCTTTAAGATGTTGAGAAGTAATCGTGTCTGAACTTTTGAGATGTTGCAGTGCCTCTTTAAAAAGAAGTTAAGAAGTTGTTGTGTCTCTTTAAAAGTGTCGTGTCTCTTTAAGAATAATCTAGAACTTGAGAAGCTATTGTGCCTCTTTAAAAGAAGTGATTTGAGAAGTTGTCGTGTCTCTTTAAGAGTATTTCAGAATTTGAGAAGTTTTTGTGCCTCTTTAAAAGAAGTAATTATGGGCCGTTTGGGTTCTAAGGAAAGGAAAGCATATTTGAGAATAATAGGAAAAACGTTACAACACAAAGTTATTAAGGTTAGTAAGGATAAGCTTAATTCATTTTTAGATTTTGTGCAGAAAGTAAGTCCTTGGTTTCCTGACGAGGGAACCTTGGATTTGGAAATTTGGGATCAGGTTGGAAAAAATATTAAAAAATGGTATTCTACTAGAGGAGGGACTCAGATGCCTGAGGATGCTTATTCTTTGTGGAATGTTTTGAGACAGGTGCTTATGACTACTCCTTGCTATGATATCTTTTTCCAACCTGAGTTAACTGTCACCCCGTTGCTTAGTAGAACATCCTCTCGTCCTCCGCTCATCCTTGCGAAGCGCGCTGTGATCTGGCCGGGACAAGCCCCGAGAGGCAAGGGCAGCCTCCGGCTGCGGTCTCCGCCCACGCCTCTTCCTACGTTTCTCTTCCACGTCCTCTTCCACGTCCTCCCACTCTGTGGCCGGCCCAGGGATGCCTTCCTCGCCGCGGCAGCCCCGGCGGGTGCCCTGGCTGCTGTGGCCCATCCTGCTGATCGGCGCCGCAGCTGCTTCCCAGAATCAAGAAAAGCTATGTGCGTTTAAGGATCCATATCAGCAAGACCTTGGGATAGATGAGAGTCGAATCTCTCGTGAAAATGGGACAATATTATGCTCAAAAGGTAGCACCTGCTATGGCCTTTGGCAGAAATCAAAAGGGGGCATAAATATTGTAAAACAAGGATGTTGGTCTCACATTGGAGATCCCCAAGAGTGTCACCATGGAGAATGTGTAGTAACTACCACTTCTCCCTCAATTCAGAATGGGACGTACCGTTTCTGCTGTTGTAGCACAGATTTATGTAATGTCAACTTTACTGAGAATTTTCCACCTCCTGACACGACACCACTCAGTCCACCTCATGCATTTAACCAGGAGGAAACAATACTCATTGCTTTGGCTTCAGTCTCTGTTTTAGCTGTTTTGATAGTTGCCTTATGTTTTGGATGCAGAGTTCTGACAGGAGACCATGAACAAGGTCTTCACAGTATGAACGTGATGGAGGAACCGTCTCTTGATTTAGATAATCTGGAACTGTTGGAGCTGATCGGCCGGGGTCGATATGGAGCAGTATATAAAGGCTCCTTGGATGAGCGTCTAGTTGCTGTAAAAGTGTTTTCCTTTGCAAACCGTCAGAACTTCATCAATGAAAAGAACACTTACAGAGTGCCTTTGATGGAGCATGACAATATTGCTCACTTCATAGTTGGAGTTGAGAGAGTCACTGCCGATGGACGCATGGAATATTTACTGATGGAGTACTACCCCGATGGATCTCTATGCGACTATTTGAGTCTCCGTACAAGTGAGTGGGTAAGCTCATGCCGTCTGGCTCATTCTGTGACTAGGGGACTGGCTTATCTTCACACAGAATTACCACGAGAAGATCATTATAAACCTGCAATTTGCCACCGAAATTTAAATAGCAGAAATGTCTTGGTGAAAAACGATGGAACCTGTGTTATTAGTGACTTTGGGTTGTCCATGAGGCTGACTGGAAATAGACTGGTGCACCCAGGGAAAGAAGATAATGCAGCCATAAGTGAGGTTGGCACAATCAGATATATGGCACCAGAAGTGCTTGAAGGAGCAGTGAACCTGATGGACTGTGAATCAGCTTTGAAACAGGTAGACATGTATGCACTTGGGCTAATCTATTGGGAGATATTTATGAGATGTACAGATCTCTTCCCAGGGGAATCTGTGCCAGAATACCAGATGGCTTTTCAGACAGAAGTTGGAAAGCACCCCACTTTTGAGGATATGCTGGTTCTTGTGTCTAGGGAAAAACAGAGACCCACGTTCCCAGAAGCCTGGAAGGAAAATAGCCTGGCAGTGAGATCTCTCAAGGAGACAATTGAAGACTGTTGGGACCAGGATGCAGAGGCTCGGCTTACTGCACAGCGTGCTGAGGAGAGGATGGCTGAACTTATGAGGATATGGGAAAGAAACAAAGTCCTTGAGCCCAACAGTTAATTCCTAAGGCATTGGAAGCATTGAATAAGGTTCAGCAAAAGCTTTCTGAACAGCAGGTAAAAAGGCTCAATTACACTAAGCCTTGGTCCTTACTCATTTTATCTATTGAATATACTCCTACAGGATGACTATATTTACCTGTTACAGCTAAGAGAGTTTTGGTAGTGTATCCAACATATTCTGCTCAGCTCATAAGTTTCGGAGCTGATGTGTCAGAAATTATTATACTACATACTAAGGTACTATTAATAGCTGAGGATGTCAATTGGGCTTTAGCATTATTAGGATTTGTTGGAGTTATTTCTTTCCATTTACCTGCGAATCCTCTGTTGCAATTTCTAAGTTGAAAGGCAATTATTTTTCTGAGTCGCTCCTCAGCTCAACCATTGCCGTCTCCGGCAGAGCTGGTCTTTACTGGTGGGTTGTCTACAGGGCATGCAGCCTACGTGGTTAATAATCAACCTTATACTTTTAAGACTACAGAGAAATCTGCCCAGAGAGTCGAAATGTACGCAGTTATAGCTGTTTTTGAGAAATTTTCTGTGCAACCTTTTAATTTGTATTCTGATTTCCCATTGGTCAGGTGGAAGGACTTGCTCACTGGAGAGTGGCGCGAGGTCCTGATATTTTACTAACGTCCGGACGAGGATCTGCTTGTGTCTCTCCCCAGAACGCCGGTTCGCCTGTGTGGGTACCTGATCGACTCATCCGTCACCACCATGAGCTACCCGTACATCCAGCCCATGCTTGAAATTACTTGTGAAAATTGTTCACTGTCCAATTGTGTTGGTAAAAACCCCACTTAAGTGTTTTTATTAAAACATCTGGCATATGTGTTTGTACCTGTTAAGCCGCCCGTTCCTTGGTATGCTACTCCTGGAACATTCATTTTGGAACAAGTAACTTCTACTTTAGCTTAGATCTCGAAGGTCTGTGGCTGCCTTTATATTAGGAATTACAGCATTAATTGCCATAATAGGATCTGTAGCAGCTTTCGCAGCTGCTTTAGTACAGGAAGTACATACTGCTGAACATGTGAACGGTTATCCCAAAATGTTAGTTTAGCTTTGTTTACTCAAGAACACATAGATAAGGGTACTATTGATAGATTAAATGCTTTAGAATCTGCGTTGTTATATATAGAAAATCAAATACAGCATATTAAGGTCCAAATGTCTGTTGCTTGTCACGCCCAATTTAAATGAATTTGTGTTACTCCTATGCTCAATTGGCATCTAAATTCACAGATACTCTTACTCAATTTATTTCTTCTAATTCTCTTTGGAATTTAATTTACAATTTTATAGCAATTGGACTAATCATTTTGTTTTTGGTGTTTATCCTACCAGTCATTATCCAGAAACTAAGAAAAGCTGTTCAACAGAACTCTGACACTATCCACCTTGCCATTCTAAAAAACAAAAAAGGGGGAGATGCCAGGAGCTGCAACCACTAGTAAAAGTAAGGTAAAAGGGACCTGAAAACAGGAAAAATGCCAGCTGGGAGCAAGGCCCCAGTAAAATGTGACCATGACAGAGGCAAAGCCCCATGGATCCTGTTGACGGACCTTCCCTAACTTTGAAGGATTGCGTGCCTAGGCTTGAGAATGTTCCCTCTTTAATTGAGATAATAGATGCGCAAATGGATGATGGCATTTTGACAGCAAAAATTATACATAGGCATAATGGAAGATTGCAGCAAAAAATGTGCCCCTTAGAATGTGCAAGGATGTGGAATTAGCAGTAAACCCATGTATAGAAATGTAAAACAGACTTAACAGCAAAAATTTCCCCCTGAAGGGACAAGGGAATGCAAATTTTGAAACCTTTAGCTAAAAAGGAAAAACAAGTACCTCCTCATACCCTTTATAAGTAACAACATTGACAGTTGTGATTGATGAGGAAGTGAGAAACTGAGACAGAGTATCTCCAAAACCAGGTGTTTTCGGGAAAAACAAGTCACAGACATGCCTTTTGATTTAAGAAATATTATAGTTTAATTAGAAAGAGGGTTAAAATTAAAGTGGTAAGTGGCAGTGGTCCACCCAGGCTCAGCGGTGGGACTGCCATGAACACGTGAGGCTACACATCTGTTTCTGTTTCTGGGTATTCCCCTCATTCCTCCATACCTGAGGCTTACCCATCTAGAAGGAAGGGTGCTGGCGAGGACACAGCACTGGGATCCCAGCCTGGCATCCCACGCCCTCAGAAATGGGCCATCCCTGGTGGCATTTGCACCCGGGTCAGGGTCCTGGCCCCGGGGATCCTCCTGCACACCTGGGCCAGGTCCCAGAAGCACCTGCCCACCCGGGGGGTGACTCACCTTGGCAGTTCTTGTCGTCCCAGGCCAGGGTGAAGCCGGCAGGGCAGGAGCAGGAGAAGTGGCCTAGCGCGTTGAGGCAGGAGTGGGAGCAGGGACTGGGGCCAACCAAGCACTCGTCCTTGTCTGGGACAGAAAGGGAGCTGGTGGCCTCCCCTCCCATGCACTCCTGCCCGCTGCCCCTGGGAAAAGGCCTCCCGTGTTCGTGTGGGGCACAGGGGGTGCTCACCCATGCAAAATGCTCCCTAGGAGTCCAGCTCAAAGCCCTCAGGGCAGCCGACTTCATTCTCTTCTGCAAGAGTCAAAGAGGACAGGCGCTAAGGCAATGAGCCCCTTCCCAGGCCGCATTCTCGGCCTGTCCCGAGCCAAGTCAGTGCCAGGGAATCAACAAGCTCTTTTTGCACCCCAGCCTGGCAGAGGCGGTGGCTGTGGGAAGTGTCTGAGACCTGGGGGGCTCCTGGTGGGGTGGGGCAATCCAGGAGACACCATTCAGGTGAAGTACAGGGGGCCAACCTTGCAGGATTGGGCTCCTGAGACCCCAGCGCTTGCGTAGAGGGTGGGCAGAGGGGCAGAGGGACAGGCAGCAAGGACAAAGGTGGAGCGGGGCGTGCTGAGTTCTGGAAGAGAAGGGTACCTGCCATCCTCGATCAAGTGGTCACCAGATGCCCGGCTAGGGTTTCAGGGACAGCATTTCTATAGCTACACTTTGCAAGGCAGGCGATGTCACACCCGCCATGTGGATGGGAACACCGAGGCTCAGAGAGGCCAGGGCATTGCCCTCAGAGTCCCATAGCCACAAAGTGGTGCAGGTGGGATTTGAACCAGTCTGCCTGGCCTCAAAGCTGTGCTCTTGTTCAGTGTTTAAAACATTTGGGGCTCGGGTGTGGCAGCTCATGCCTGTCATCACTGCCTGTGGGAGGCTGAGGTGGGAGGATCGCTTGAGCTCAGAAGTTCAAGACTAGCCTGGGCAGCAGAGTGAGAACCTTGTCTCTACAAAAAAACAGAAAAATGCGCTGGATGTGGTGGTGTGCAGGTCGGTCGAGCCATGATTGCACCACTGCACTCCAGCCTGGGTGACGAAGTGAGACCCGGACAGAAAAAATGGGGACCTCAAATATTGCTAAAATGTGTGTCTTGGCATATTTAGCATCCACTGGGGGAGAAGATAAGGCATGTGGTAGCTCCACAGGCTCTGACTGTGACTCCCGATTCCTGGGTGGGGCCTTGGGAGAAGGGGGTGGGGTATGGCTCAACTCTCAAATGGTAGGCTGGGATGGCTGGGCTTTGACCTGGGCCTGGGGAAGGCTTGAGGTCTGCCTGGGAGTGTCCTGGAGAGCTGTGTCCCTGGGGAGGTATGGTGGTCAGGACAGGCCGGAGGTGAGTGAACCGGGTGAGCCAACTTTGGTCATGGAGGTTGGGGTGGGTGGCTTCCAGCCAGGCTTGTGGGCCTCAGGGGCTTCAGCTGGAACAGCAGAGTGGGGACAAGGCCAGGCCTCAACAGCTTGCAGGGCCGTGGAAGCGCAGGGCCTCAGCCTCGGGGTGAAAGGCCATGCTAATAGCCCAGGCCTGCAGGTTCTGCACCAGCTGGGGCTGGGGGCCCCGTGCCACGTCGTACTCGATGCTGTGGTTGCAGCATAGGGACCTGGGGATGCCACCCTGGAGGAAGCGCTGTGTGGAACCCACAAACAGCTGACCAGGCCCTGTCTGCACAGAGTGCTCCTGGAAGTCCTGCGGGGGGGGGGGGAAGAGGAGGGGGGGGAAGAGAAAGGAGGATGAGAAGGGGGAGGAAGAGGGGGAGAAGGAGGAGAGGAAGGGAGAGGAGGAGGGAGGAAAGTGCTTAGGATTTCCGCTCCCAGTTAGCCTAAGACCCTCGCCTGGCTTGGGGGCTGGGGAGGCCACAGGAGGAGACTGAATGGGCGTTGGCTCTTCCTGGGGCCAGCTGGCAGCCATGGGCAGTTTCCCTTCATGCTCTTGCTTACAGATAGATGAGGGAGGACTGTCCCAGGAAGCGGGGCTCAGCGCGTCCTCCCGGGCCCCAGTGGAGCCTGTGACAGCCCACCAGTGCCACCCAGCCCTGCTGGGGTCAGAGGGAAAGTGGACCTGGCTACCTGGGGTCCTCCTCGCCCGGCCCGCTGGCACCCCCCAGGCTGGTCCACCTGCACGTGGAGGCCCGCCTCCGCCAGGCTCTCGGGGACGATGCCATTGACCACCGTGCTGAGGACCAGGAGGCTGTCAGGGCCCAGGGCCCGCACCATCTGGGTCATCTCCAGCAGCTCTCCTGTGACCCGGCCCCACACAGTTAAGTCTCCACGAATTCCGGCACCAGTAATGACTCCACACCCGGCCAGGACCAAGAGATTTATTAAAGGGGGCTGTTACAGAGAGGATCTGTAACAGAGGGGAAAAATGAAAGAAAGAAAGAGTTGCAGGGAGAGGGCTGTATTTATTAGCCTGACAGGGGCCGGAAGGAGTCGTGCTATATTTCTATTGGAGGAGCTGCATGGGAGCAGGGTGGGGCCGATGCCGTGTTATAGTCCTGTTGGACGCATAAGAAAGCTGGCTACATTCTGGGAAAGGATTGGAGGCTTGCAGGTTTGAACTTCACGCACGTGGGGCATTGTGCACACAAGCCAGGACCTAGGGCCTTTGTTGTCTGGTGTGTCCTCACCATGCTCGGTGCCATTTTGGGAGCCACCCCTCTGGTCACTTCCAGCAACCTTCATTCCTACCTTTTCTGTTCTTATGGGGAGGGGCGTCGTTATTCTTTCTGGCTACTTCCTGCTGGTCAGGGGCGTTGTGGGGGTAAAGTGGTAGAAGGGTGCAGAACCAGCCAGAGCAGGGCCCAAAGGTAGGCGCTGAAGGTGTAGATTTCCGTAGGTGAGAGTTCCATGAAAGTTGCTTGTAAGTGCAGAACAGCGACCTGTTCTGGCCAGTCTTCTAATGAGCACGGGAATGGTGGTAACCAGCTATCCTGGAGCAGACTGTGGAGGTAGACAGAAAACCTGGAAGAGAGCATATCTAGAAGAAAAAATTAGATGAAAGTTTAGTTGTTATAGCTCTGGATTTTTTACAGGAGCAGGTTGGTAGCTATTGAGCAACAGGAGGTTAAGTCTTCGATTTGAAAAGTTTGAGACAGTAGTCTTCATGTAGGTAAGGAGATATTTGATGATGCATGGTCTTAGGGTTACAACCAATAGGAGGAGGATTATTGGGCCAGCTATTGCCGAGACTAGGGCGGTGAGCCCGGGGGACCATGAGAAGAAGGTTTGATACCAGTTGCCATAGGCCTGGTTTTGTGATTCCCGGTGTAGTATATTGTCCCTTATTTGAGCTAGGGTTTCTCTTATTACCCTTGATTTGTTGGCATAAAAGCAGCAGGCTTCTCCTAGGGTTATGCACAACCCTCCTTGTTTTAGGAAAAGGAGGTCTAGGCCTCGTCTATTCTATAAACTACCTCAGCGAGAGAGTCAAGCTGTTGTTCTAATTGAGACACACTCGATTCTAGTAGGCGTAAATCAGTATCAATTTGAGTGCTAAGCTGTTTAAGATTTTGGTCACCCAGAATTAAGGAGGCTGTGCCTATGGTTGTAGCTCTGGCAATGCCTAGTCCCATTAGTAAAGGGACTAACAGTTACCGTTTTGAGCAGGTGGTGTTAAAGAGTTTGAGGTGTCGTCTATCTTCCGTTCCTTTATAAATGTAGACCTGGGGTAGGATGTGGACCAAGATGCACAATTCTGTTGTGTCTTTGAGATGCTGTAAGCTGATACAGGGGGTGATCCCTTGGGTACAGGCAAACCACGTGGTGGGGGGTGCCACTGCGAAATGGGGGATGGTTTGATTATGGAAGGTAGCGATGTTAATATGAGAGGTGTTGTTGCAGGACAATCGGAGGGGGGATGTAGTTATGGGAAAGGTTGGGGAGAAGAGACATGTTCCTTGTCCCTGGAGGTCATCCAGCATCAGTGTGGGATGAGTGCCCCAGGGACATAATTGCTTATTTTGTATATCGGTAAGAGTAA
>NW_007249289.1:115424-117400 GCF_000164805.1 Carlito syrichta | reverse complement strand
CTTACAATTGATGTGTAAGGGTCAGAGTTGCCTTTCCACAGGGCTATAGTTTCACATCCCGAGGCAGTGCAGTGAAACTGCTGGGGTTTGTGGCAGTGTTTGTCTCCCATGTCAGGACAGACATAGAACGTGACATTCTTGAGTCGAATTTCGTCTTCCAGACTGCCATAACTACATCCCCATCCTCTGGTGGAAGAGCTTCCCCATCCCTCTGGGACAATGGACAGGCTGGGCCATAGTTTGCAAAGATCAAAGTTAAGTATCTGTTCCCCTGTCCACGGTAGGTGGAGACTACAACTTGTGTAGCGGCGTTTATTATTTTCCAGGAAAAGTTACCTGGCACATAATAGGGGTGAGGTTGGTAGGTTTGGGTTAATGGAAAGCTGAGAAATAAGAGGGTAGTGATTTTGGAGGCAAGACTAGTGCTTAAAGGAGGCATTTGATGAGAACAAAGCCTGTGACAATTAGGAGGTAGGTAGTAGCCAACAGAATTTTTGCCGCAGATGGCCAGCTTGTGGGTGCCGAACAGATGAGTAATACAGTAAGTAGGATGGCAATCAGGCCAAGAAAGGAGAGGGGCCAAGGGTCACAGGTGTTCTGTGTTGTATCCAGGATGTTGGTTTGGATTTGGGTTGGGATGAGTGGTGAGTCGAGACAGGCGAAGCTTAAGTGGTTGGTCTGGAACCAGGGAGGTTCCACAGGTGTGCCTGGAACCACAGGTGTACCTGTGGGTGGGTGGACAGATATTATGGGTGAGACGCGAGGAAGGAGGGGCAGCAGGTTTTAAGCGGGAGATGTGAATCCATGGGGTGACCTCACGACGGCCCGTGATGAGTTTTGTGGCCGTGGGAATCGATAAAATTACCTGAAGAGGTTCAGACCACTTTGAGTTTAAAAGAGACTTTGTTTCTGGGTCAGAGAGATAGACCCACTGTCCAGGAGGAGGGGAGGTGGGATTTGACTGCTAGGTGAAACAGGTACGAGGAGATTTTGATATTCCCAAATGTGGGAATGAATGAAAGATAAGAGGGGGTGTAAAGCACATGAGTGGGTGTCAGAGGGGTTGAGGTGGGGACTCCTGGAGGCAGCGCTGGATGGCCATACATTACTTCAAAAGGTGAGAGTTGGGATGGTTTTTTTGGGAGAACTCGTAAGTGGAAGAGGGCCAAAGGAAGGAGGGTGACCCAGTTTTGATGTAGTTCGAGGGATAGTTTAGTGAGGATGTCTTTAAGGGTCTGATTGGTTCGCTCTACCTTTCCAGATGACTGGGTGGTATGGGATGTGGAAATGCCAATCAATGTGAAGATCAGTTGTTAGAGACTGTACCACCCGTGAAGTGAATTCGGGCCCATTGTCAGATTGTAGGGACGTGGGGACACCGAACCTGGGAATGATATGGCTGGCAAGGATAGTCCCTACTGTTGCTGCTCATTTATTTGAGGTTCGAAACGCTTCTACCCACCCGGAAAAGTTGTCCACGAAGACAAGGAGGTATTTTAGGTTGCGCACTGGGGGCATGACAGTGAAGTCGACCTGCCAGTCCGCTCCTGGGAGTTGTCCCCGAGCTTGGTGGGTAGGAAAGTTTCCTGGTTCTAGAGGGGTGTTGGGGTTGGTTCGCTGGCAGATGGAACATTGTGCGGTAATGCTTTTTATGAGTTCCTTACGTTGGGAAGTGAGAGTGTAAAAATTTGTTAGGAAAGACATCAGTGCGGAAGGATTGGTGTGAAAGATTGAGTGTAGGTATGGGATAAGGTCTGTAATGGAGGGGGAGGTTGAGGGTGGTGAATTAGTGGGGAGTGTGCAGTCTGGGTCAGGGTGAACAACAGCAGCCAAGGCGGGAACAGATGTTAAGGCTGCTTGTCGGGCTGCATTGTCTGCCCCGGAGTTTCCCTGAGTGATGGGTGAGGAGTCCAGCGGGTGAGCCTTACAGTGAGAAATGCCAATGTTAGTGGGAAGTAAGGAGGCAGCAAGGAGAT
>NW_007249289.1:112386-115404 GCF_000164805.1 Carlito syrichta | reverse complement strand
GAATCAGTATAAAGAGAAAGAGAGTGTCCAGCCGCTAGCTGAAATGCCCAAGTGGCAGCTGTAAGTTCTGCCTGTTGGTTAGTGGTGCCTGGCGGGAGAGGCTTTGCTTCAATGACGTGTGTAACAGAGGTGATGGCGTATCCCGCAACCCTGGGACCCATTGTGTAGGAAGGAGCTGCTATCAGTGAACCGGGTATAGGAGGGGGAGGGCAAAGGGCCTTCCTGGATGTGAACCAGGCAAGGGAGGAGAGACTTAACAGTCTCTATGCAGTCGTGGGTTAGTGGGGCTGTGGAAGAAGGGAGCAACATGGCTGGGTTTAGGGGTGTACAAGTTTGAGAGGATATGGAGGGATCCTGTAAAAAGAAGACAAGGAGCGATAGGACTCGACCGGGAGGCAGCGTTTGAAGGCCTTTGTAGCTTAGGAGGTGCTATAGATGGTGGGGGGAGGTTACGGTAATAGGGGCCCTGAAGGTGAGTTTTTTGGATTCGCACATCAACATGTGGGCGGCAGACAATGCTCACAGATGTGGGGCCCAGCCCTGGACAGTGTGGTCTAACTGTTTTGAGAGATAGGCCACTGGGGCAAATGTTTGTCCACAAAGTTGTCCCAGGACTCCCAAGGCCACCCCCTTGTTTTCGTGGACATATAGGATGAAAGGTCGGTGTACGTCTGGCAGATGAAGAGCGGGGGCCTGCTGGAGGGCAACAAAGGGTTGTTTAATGGAGGAGGGTGTTAGTGGCTCATTGGGATCTCCCTTTGTGAGAGCATAGAGTGGCTTCGCGAGTAAGGCAAAGTTGGGAATCCACACCCAAAAGTATCCCGCTAGTCCCCAAAATGATTGAATTTCCTGCTTAGTTTTAGGTATATCTAGGGATTTAATTAGGGCCTTCCAATCTGTTGTTATAGCCATCTGTTGGAGTGAGACGGCTACCCCTAGATATGTGACTTGTGTGACAGACAGTTGACCTTTTGAGGGGATACCCAATATCCTTTTTCCACTAGAAAGTTAAGCATGAGTGCAGTGTCTGTTCGAGAATCAGCTAAGGAAGGGCTACACAGGAGGAGGTCGTCTATGTATTGAATAAGGGTGGATTTGGTAAGTGAGAGAGACTTAAGATCTGCTGCTAAGGTTTGACTGAACAGGTGGGGGCCATCTCGAAAGCCTTGTTGTAGGACTGTCCCAAGTGAGTTGTTGTGAGTGGTGAGATATTGGATCAGTCCACGTGAACGCGAAGATGTTTTGTGAGTCTGCTGCCAGGGGGATGGTAAAGAATGCATCTTTAAGGTCAAGAACCGAGAAGTGAGTAGGGGTTGGAGGAATTGAAGATAAGAAGGTATAGGGATTAGGAACTAGCGGGTGGATGGGGATGACAGCTGCATTAATGAGCCTTATCCTGCACTAAGCGGTAAGTGCTGTTTGGTTTTTGTACTGCTAAAATGGGGGTGTTGAATGGGGAGTTAGTGGGGCGCAGATATCCCTTTTATAGCAAAGAGTTAATGACAGGTTGGAGTTCTAGAAGACTGGAGGTAGGAAGAGAGTATTGTGGCTGATTCGGATATGCAGAATGATTTGTAAGTTGAATGTGGACTGGGGGGCGGTGTGCTAGGGACGGGGAGTCTATGTCCCATACTTGAGGATTCACTATTGAGGAGGGCAAAGGAGGAAGTGAGTCAGAATTATCAGTGGTTAGAAGGGCCAAGAACGGGGTTGTAGGGGAAGGGTTGCTGAGGGCCACACTTGGGTTGAAGGTGATGGATGCCTGAAACTTGGCTAAAATGTCTCTGCCCATAAGAGGCACAGGACATTGAGGCATTACCAAAAAGAAATGAGTGAAGGGGACGTTTACAAAGATGCATGTAACTGTAGGAGTTATGCATGGAAGGATGGACTGGCCCCCTACCCCGACTATAGGGGACTTAGAAGGGAAGTCGGGCCCCAAAACTCTCGTATGACAGAAAGGGTGGCTCCGGTATCCAGGAGAAAGTGGATGGGGCGCCCGTCAACGGTTATAGTGACCCTGGGTTCCTGACGATTTGAGGTTAGTGTCGGGCAGGGAGACCCTGGGTCCCGTCAGTCTAAAGTTGCTGCCATGCCCAACAGGTCCAGAGCGGGATGGGGGGTTGACCCGGTCCCTCCTTGGGGACTGGGGCAGTCCACTGACCAGTGTCCCGCCTGTTCACATCTAGGACATGGTTTTTGGGGTACTCCGGGGTTGGGGCACCCTCATGCCCAATGCCCTGGCTGCACGCACTTGAAGCAGGGTCCTGGTGGTTGTCATTGGTTTCAGGCGTTGCCACCACCCTGGGTGATACCAGAGGTGACCCTGTTGCCATGGAGGGCCTGGGCCAGCATTTGATATTTGTGTTTTTTGCCTTCTTGGCCCGGTTATGGAACACTTTAAAGGCTGCTGTGAGAACGTCATGTTGGGGAGTGAGGGGGCCTCGGTCGAGTTTTTTTAGTTTTGACCAAATATCTGGATAGCTTTGGGAGAAAAAATATGTCATTAGGAGTTGTCGGCCTTCAGGGGTTTCGGGGTCTATGTTAGTAAATTGTTGGAGCGCTCTGGTGAGTCAGCTGAGGAAGTTGGTGGGGTTTTTCCTCTTCTTCCTGATTGACTTCCTGGAGTTTTTCAAAGTTAACTGTCTTTTGTGCAGCCCTGCACAACCCGGAATGGAGGCAAGTAGAAAAACAGTCCCTAGCTTCAATGCCAGCAGGGGAGTTGTAATCCCAGCCTGGGTCTTGGTCTGGGACTGCCGTCGCCCCAAGAGGGTGAGCAGGGGTGGTTTGATGAATTTCATCTGCATATATTCTAGCCTGTTCCCAATCCCTTCTACGTTCTTCTGGAAGTAGGGTGTTGGAGAGGGTAAGATAGATATCATGAAAAATGAGGCTATAGGACTGGATGAGGTATTGAAGCTGTTTAATGTAGCTTAGTTAGTTAGTTGTGTATGACCCGAGACGTTTTTCTATTTGTGAGAGGTCTGATATAGAAAAAGGGACATGTACCTGAACCAC
>NW_007249289.1:91798-112159 GCF_000164805.1 Carlito syrichta | reverse complement strand
GGGGGAGCCTGAGGCTGTTGAGGCTGCCTGTTGGGGGGGACTCGTCTGCAGGGTCGAAATCTGAGATAGAGGAGGAGGTAGCAGAACTGGGACTTACAGTGTCTGCAGTGGGGGGAGGGGAGTTTTGGAGAGGAGGCTGAAGTGTGCATAGAACAATGGGAGAAGGAGAAGTTGTAGAAGAGGCCGCAGATGCTAGCATGAGTGGAGGGTAGAGATTAGAGGGATTGCAGCTGAGGCAGAGGCGGGGATGTTCACGGAGGAGGGAAACGGACTGAACATAGGGAATCTCTACCCACTGTTTTGAATGCTCACAGAAATTATATAAGTCCCAAATAATATCAGGATTGAGGGACCCCTGGAGAGGCCACTGATTTTGGTTGTCTAAGGGGTATGTTGGCCAGTCTTGCGTGCAGAAACGAATTAGGTGTTTGGGTTTGATATCAGGGGAAAGAGAGAGTGTAGTGAAATTGTTTTAGAGGCATTTAAGAGGGGAATCGGCTGGCAGGGATGACGAGCCTCCCATGGTGAGACAGGGAGACTAAACAGGGCGTCCCCTGAAGAGTCGGCTGTCCAAGAAGTGTGGCTGTGGCAAAGCCTGTCATCACAGGGGTTTGGCACAACCAGGGTCCTCCTGGAAAACCAAGGGGGTCAAGGCACCTAGTGCAAGGATTTTTGGACCTGACAGAAAGCACTTGACTGGGCGGTGGGTGGGAGCGTGTTTGAGATTACTGCCGGTTTAATAGGGCTTACTGTGGGGCAACAAACAGGGAGCCTCCGAGGCTCCCTGTTACCCGACAGATATATGAGTCCTTCAGAATCTGCTGTGGGCCAGCAGACGTGGGACCCCCAGGGTCTGCTGCGGCCCGACAGCCGTGGTATTCCTGGTGGGGGGAGAATTTTACAGAAGCCGCTGTGGGTTAGCAGACGTGGGACCCCTGGGGCCCGCTGCAGCCCTGCAGCCACAGGAGTTTTAAGGTTTAAGAGAGATGAAAGAGAAGAGGAAGCCTTTAGGATCCGCTATGGCCGTGAAGGCCAAGGCGGGGTGTGTTCCCCCTCGCCCTGGGGCCGGAGGGGCTGCCGGACGATCAAGGGTCAGTTCCCCCCGGGGATCCCGGGCAAGTTTCAGGTTTTCGTGTCTGGGGAACTCACCTATCCAACGGTCTCTGGTGGATGCAGTTCACGTGTTCAAAACAGTGGGGAAGGTCCAGGAGTCCTGGAGTGGCCACTGGCGCCAGGTCGGGGATCCCACCTATGGGAATACACCCGCGCAAAGGCAAGGGAGCACCCGATCTGAGTCACGGCACCAATGAAAGAATTTCGGCACTAGTAATGACTCCACACCCGGCCAGGACCAAGAGATTTATTAAAGGGGCTGTTACAGAGAGGATCTGTAACAGAGAAAAAAAAGAAAAAGAAAAAGAGAGAGAATTGCAGGGAGAGGGCTGTATTTATTAGCCTGACAGGGGCCGGAAGGGGTCGTGCTATGTTTCTATTGGAGGAGCTGCATGGGAGCAGGGTGGGGCTGACGCCGTGTTATAGTCCTATTGGATGCATAACAAAGCTGGCTATGTTCTGGGAAAGGATTGGAGGCTTGCAGGTTTGAACTTCGCACACGTGGGGAATTGTGCACACAGAAGCCGGGACCTAGGGCCTTTGTTGTCTGGTGTGTCCTCACCATGCTCTGCGCCATTTTGGGAGCTGCCCCTCTGGTTGCTTCCAGCACCCTTCAACGGGGAGACCCTGGACTCGGGCCTCAGCCCTCCTGGCCGCCCGGCGGAGGCCCTGCTCACCCGTAGCAAACTCCATGTGGAACTCCTTCCAGAAGCTGCCACCCATCAGGGAGTGGCTGTTCAGGACCTCTCCATGCTCTCTAGCCAGGGCCCAGTAGATGGGGGCGATGGTGACCACCAGCACCCGCAGCAGAGGCCCTGGGAGGGGTGGGGCATGGAGGCCATGTTAGAGCTGGATCTTCGGGGCAGCCACGCTCCCACTCGAGGGCCCTCTGGGGCTCCCTATTGCCCAAGAAGAGCTCAGCCTCTTCCCTGCCTCGTGCCTACCTGCGCTTATTATCTGACCAGAACCTGGAACATGTCAGAGGCAAATGATCTACTTCATGGAGTAGTTGTAAAAATTAATCCAATAAATGTATGCAAAGGATCACCTGTAATGTGTTGATATCCAACTGGGTTCAACAGATACAGACTGAGGGCTACTGGACCACCTGGGAGCTTGGGATCCCACAGACTGTTGTCACATATGTGCGGGACTGAGTTGGAAATCAAGTTTCCTAACTCGCAGGTATCTTCCAGGAGAGCCTGAAGAAGAGGGACTGACCCAAAGCATTTGAAGAAAGAGCCCCAAACTGCCCGCCACACAGCTTCTCCGAGCATCTTGTGACGCCCAGCCCTCCCATGGGGCCAGGTGGGACCATGCCCTGGACATGGGGAACAGGCCCACTGCCCGCTGCTCTGATGCTAACGAAAGCCAGCCAAGCCCTCGTGCAGGGCTGAGGTCACGGGTGCTTCAGAGGAACGGCTATCAGGCAAGAGCCTGTGAGCGCTGCCCCTGCCCTGCTTTGGTCTCGGGACCCAGGAGGGGCAAGGTAGCAAGTCTACTCGGAGACAGTCACTGCGCAGACACCACGGGATGAATTCGTGGGCAAGGAGGGCTCTTGTCCTCAGGCTTATTTTTTTTCTTTCTCTCTCCTTCCTTCCCTCTCTCCCCCTTTCCCTCGCCTTCTCTTCCCTTCTTTCTCCCCTTTTCTCTTCCCCTCTATCATCCATGCCCCCTTCCCTCCCTCTCTCCATTCCTTCCTTGTTTTCCAGAGTGTTGCTCTGTTGTCCAGGTTGGAGTGCAGTAGTGTGATCATAGCTCATTGCAGCCTCCACCTCCTGGGTTCAGGCAGTTCTCCTGCCTCAGCCTCCTGCTATAACTCTGAAACTACAGGCACGTGCCATCATGTCTGGCTAACTTTATTTTTTGGTCGAGATGAAGTCCCACTATGTTGCCCACGCTAGTCTCAAACTGCTGGTCTCAAGGGATTCTCCCACCTCGGCCTCCCAAAGTGCCGGGATTACAGGTGTGAGCCGCTGTGCCCATCCTGGTCCTCCCGGTTTTCTAGCTAATGCAGCTCTCCACATTTTCCACTTCCTCAATTCTCTTAGCCCTGTCCTTAACAATGGAAAAAAAAACCCCACACAGGAGTCAGTGGTTTGGAAAATCCCTATCTGAGCTCCTGCATGCACATAACCCTAACCACTCAGCTCATTCTTGGTCTGGTTATAAATGCAGGGGTGATTTTATTTTGCAGGGAGGTTGAGTTGGAGAAGAAGTTGCCCACACCTAAGTCTACTTTGACTTGGATTCAGCTATCGGGGCTGTCAGACTAGCTCTGGCCATCAGATTCCTCTGGGTCAGGCATGTGCCACAGAGTCCCAGGTGGGCTGGGGCAATAGGCCCAGATGCAGGTGGCGCTCCAGCCCCCACTCGCCCACAGTTGCTGGGATGTGGCTGATGCTGCTCTGGAAGGTGCTGACCCTGGAGCGAGCCTCCAGCTGCATGCTGGTGTTGAGCAAGGCCACGCCAAATTCCTGCCCATTGATCACCCTGACCATGCTGCCCCGGCTCCCCTGGGGCTCCCCTGGGGTGGAGGGAAGGAAAAGAACAGCAGTGACACTTACGATCCAACCCTGGTACCCAGAGTACAAGTAGGTACTGTCGTCCTTCCCGTTTCATGAAAGAGTCAACAGAAGCTCAGAGAGGTAAAGTAACTTGTCCAAAGACACATAGTTAAGAGGATGGACTCAACACCCAGGGGATCCTGACTCCAAAAGAGAAGGGAGGACTGGGCATGGTGGCTCATGCTTGCCATCCCAGCACTTTGGGAGGCCGAGGCAGGAGGATCACTGGAGGCCAGGAATTCAAGACCAGCTTGAATGACATAGCAAGACCCAGTCTCTACAAAAATAAAAACATTAGCTGGGTGTGGTGAAGTGTGCCTGTAGTCCCAGCTACTTGGGAGGCTGAAGCAGAAGGATCCCGTGCGCCCAGAAGGTGGAGGCTGGGGTGAGCTGTGATCCTGCCACTGCACTCCAGCCTGGACAGCGGAGTGAGACCCTGACTCAATAAAAAGGCAAAGGGAGGTTGTCAGGAGGAGACCCGAGCTGGGCCGCGTATGGGCTTCTAATTCTGATGCTGCTACCACCGTCCTTGAAACCCGGCCACGTCAGCCCCCTTGAAACCACATCTGAGTTGGTTTACCTGTGGAATGAGGAGGTGGGACCACAGACACATGGGAGACCTGTGGGTGTCCTAGAATGCCAGGAGCCTGTGAAGGCAGGGCTGGCACCCTGGAGGAGCCAGGGCGTGGGGCCAGAAGCATGTGCCGTCCCCTGAACGACCCTCCCCATTTCATCAGTGGTGCTGGCCCGGCTGGTGCAAGCTGTGATCAGATGTTCCCCAGCGCTAATCAAATGGACGGCGTGGCTCAGAGGCGCATCCCCCCACTAATGGGCCAGCTGTCTTATTTAGCCAGATGGCATTCCGGGGGACAGGAGACAGGAGTGGGCCTGCCTCTCCACTCACCAGCTCTCAGGAGACATTAACAACAAATTGCCCATGATCTGTCAAAAAATAACATGTAACATGCAACGGCCAGGTTCCTTATGGGTATACGGGGGTGGTCTTGGAATCTAGGAAGCAGTGTCATTTCCTGCTGCCGGTAGCTGAGGTTTGATAAGAGACGTTGCCCAACTGGACTGCTTCTCATCAATATCCGCTCCTTTGGGGTTATTTGTGGGGGGCAGGGACAGGAGGAGGCCCATGAGGCTAGCCTTGACTTTTTGTTTTGTTTGCTTTTCATCATCCCTATTGTGAAACAAGAACTATACCCTATCTTTATTTATTTTGAGTTGGGGTCTTGCTCTGTTGCCCAGGCTAGAATGCAGTGGCATGATCATAGCTCATTGCAGCCTTAGCCTCCTAGGTTCAGGCGATCCTTCCACCTCAGCCTCCTGAGTAGCTGGGGCTACAGGCACATGTTACCACACCTGACTCATTTTTTCAATTTTTTGTAGAGTGCTCACTATGTTGCCCAGATTGGTCTTGAACTTCTGGGCTCAAGAGATCTTCCTGCCTCAGCCTCCCAAAGTGCTGAGATTACAGGTGTGTTTGGTCTGACCCAAAGGAGAAGAAAGCCGGTTGAGGAATCTGAGATGGCTGGGGTTCCTAAGACCAGCAAGCAATGTCCTTTCTGATCACCCTCCATGGCCAGCTAGTATGAGAAGCACTAATTCGGGGTACCTGCATGATCAATGTTTGTATACCTAACCCTGAATTGTACCCCCACATCTTTACAATAAGAAAAAGGAGCACTAATTCATAGACTTTCATGGCAGAGGATGCTCTTGTTTTTTTTGTTTTGTTTTTGTTTTTTTGAGTTGGGGTCTTGTTCTGTTGCCCAGACTAGAGAGCAGTGGCATGATCATGGCTCACCGCAGCCTCAAACTCTTGTGTTAAGTGATTCTCCCACCCCAGCCTCCCACATAACTGGGACAGGCAGACACAACCACACCTGGCTAATTTTTTGATTTTTTTGTCGAGATGAGGTCTCACTGTGTTGCCCAGGCTGGTCTCGAACTCCTGGGCTCAAAGGATCCTCCCACCTCGGTCTCCCAAAGTCGTGGGATTAGAGATGGGAGCCACCACGCCTGGCCCGCTCTTGTCTCATTCTGCCTACTTCATGGGGTTGTGGCGTCTCCCAACAGAGGACATGTGTTTGTGCCCGTTAAGCTGGAACAACCAGGGTTCCCTGTTCAAGACGAGCAGCAAACACTTAGCACCTCTGAGACTGTTTCCCCAACTATAAATGGGCAGGGTAGATCAGATGGCTCAAGAGCACCTCCCCAGTGGTTCATTCTGAGTTTGTGGCTAAGCAGAGAACTGGGGAGCTGGCAGAGCAGGGGGGCCAGGTCTCCCACACCCCAAATGACACCTGATCCCCATCGGCAGCAGGTCCTGTCTCTGTCCACAGAGGTCTGGGCAGGGACGACGCTGTACCTCTCACTGCCAGGAGCGCCTGGGTTGTGGCAGAGCCCGGGAGGTTGTGAGCCACACACTCGTATGCGCCCGCGTACCCTGCTTCCATGTGCTCCAGCCACAGGCTCCCATCGGGCAGGGTCCTGAGCCGCCGGCTGGCCCGCAAGGGTCTGCCTGCCCGTAGCCACTCGATGGTGGGGGCCGGCTCCCCTGTGGCCTGGCACCTCAGGGCCACGTCATCCCCGGATCTCACTGTCGAGTCCTGAGGCACCACCTGGAACACGGGGGCATCTGTGGGAGGTGCAGGGCAGCATTTAGGAACATTTTTATTATTTGTGCATATTCAAGACATGTATTCGTTTGGAAACACTGGGTAACACCCAGAGGCCGGAAGGAGAATACAAGAACCACACAGGGTCGAGCCGGTTACCATTCCTGCAAATTTCCCTCTAGACATCATCTGCTTCCTCATAGAAATATAATCATATTGCACTTGCCTGCTTTTTTTCCTTTTCTTTTTTTTGAGTTGGAATCTCACTGCGTTGTCCAGGCTGGAGTGCAGTGGCACACTCATAGCCATCCCAGCATTGATCTGCTGGGCTCAGCTGACCCTTCCACCTCAACCTTCCAAGTAGCCAGAACTACAGGCGCACACTACCATGCCCAGCTAATTTTTTTATTTATTGCAGGGGTGAGGTCTCACCAAGTTGCCCAGGCTGTTCTCAAACCCGCAGGCTCCCAAAGTGCTGAGATTACAGGTTTGAGCCACCATGTCCAGCCTTCTTTTCTGAGTCAGGGTCTCACACTGTCACCCAGGCTGGAGTACAGTGACGTGATCATGGCTCACTGCAGCCTAGACTTCCTGGGCTCAGGCGATTCTCCTGCCTCAGCCTCCCTAGCAGTTGGGACCACCATGTCTGGCTAAATTGTTGATTTTTTTGTAGAGACAAGGTCTCGCTATGTTGCCCAGACCGGTCTTGAACTCCGGGCTCCAGGGATCCTCCCACCTCAGCCTCCCAGAGTGCTGGGATGACAGGCGTGAGTGCCCGCGCCTGGCCTCTGGCTGTATCTGTACTCCACATAAACCATAGCTACCTTTCCATGATGCATGCCACTACATGCTTGTTTTTGGTGGCTGTGCGGCAATCCACCGCTTGGCTCTCTTGGGACTTACTAGATCAAACCTCTCACGGGACAGTTAGGTTGTTTTCACGAAGAGGAGCCGCTTGTCCAAACTGTCTCTACCTGATGTGATGGGCAGACCCAGGCTCTGCCACCAACTGTGAGTGACGGTCCCCAGGTCGCTCCCTGACCCTCAGTTTTCTCACCTGAAAGAGGGGGGTGGTCCTCCCTGTTCACTGAGCCCCCACAGGATGGCTGAAATGCCGAAGACAGGTGATGCCCATGCCGGGGAGGCTGTGGCCCCAGCAGGGCCCTCGCGCTGTGGTGAACGCGCTGCCGGGTGCCGTCACAGTGGGGCGCCGTGGGCCCGAGTGTGCTTGTCTGGTGGACACAGACTGCCACGTAGGTGGTGGCTTTGCACAGCAGGAGGGGCTCCTCTCACAGGTGGAGAGGCCAGAGCCCAGCACGGCCTCTCTGAGCTGAAGGCAAGCGGTGCTCTCTCTAGAGCTTCCGGGGAGAGCCTGTGCTTCCTCCTCCAGCTTTCGCCGGTTGCCCGGGCGCCTTGGCTGGAGTCTGCGTCACTCCACCCTCTGCCTCCCTCTCCCCTTCGTGCGTGCGTGTGTGCGTGTGCGTGCGTGTGTCTAATTTCCCTCTGGCTTCCTTTTCTAAGAAGACTTATGATAGCACTTAGGGCTCACCAAGATAATCTCATCACAAGATTAAATACCCAGCCTCGGCAACATAGTAAGACCTTGTCTCTACAAAAAATTTTAAAAACGAACTGGGCGTGGTGGTGCACGCCTATATTCCCAGCGACTTGGGAGGCTAAGGTGAGAGGATTGACTGAGCCCAGGAGTTTGAGGCTGTGGTGAACTGTGATCGTGCCATTGCACTCCAGTCTGGGAGACACGGTGAGACACTGACTCAAAAAAAAAAAAAAAGAAATCCTTAAACCCATTTATTTGCAAAGATTCTTCTTCCAAACAGTCACATCATGGGTTTTGGGGGATTAGGATGGACACACACACACACACACACACACACACACACACACACATATATTTAATTTTAAAAAATGTGGGTTTTTTTTGTTTTTTGAGGAAAGGTCTCACTCTGTCACCAGGCTAGAGTGGTGCAGTGGCACAGTCATAGCTCACAGCAGCCTCAAACTCCTGGCTCAAGTAATCTTCCTGCCTCAGCCTCCCAAGTAGCCGGGACTACAGGCACATGTCACTATGCATGGCTAATTTTTCTTTTTTTGTAGGGATGGGACCTTGCTATGCTGCCCAGGCCACAGCTTTGTCTTTGGGAGCCATTTGTCAGTCTGCCACAGCCAGTGTCTCCTAAAGCTGAGCACACGTGCACTACATGACAGCAGTTCCACTCCTGGACCATACCCTAACACAGTTGCATATGCATGCTCACTAAAGGTTAGGCGAAGGTAGTCATGGCCACACCATTCTTCATTGCCCCAAACTAGAACTGACTGACAGGGGAATACACAGAGAAATTGTGGTATACCCATGCAGTAGAAAACCACACAGCAATGAGAACCAATGAACTAATTCTAAGTGAACAATATGGACGGATGCCACAAACAATGTTGTGCAAGAGAAGACTAACACAAGAGCACATTTGCTCTCATTCAATTTAAAGAAAGGTCTAAAAAGCAAGAGCAAGACATCCACAGCTGCGGCTGAGTGAAGATGTCAGCCCACCTGCCCTCCAAAATACAAGTATAAGATTCAACAAAATGTCCCCAAATGATTTCAGAGTTCTGGGAATCAACTAAAGGCAAATGACCAACTGCACATCAGGTATCCATAAAAAACTTCTAGAAGCTGGGCATAGCCTGTAGTCCCAGCTACTAGGGAGGCCAAGGTGGGAGGATTACTTAAACCCAGGAGGTCGAGACCAGCCTGGGCAACATAGCGAGACCTTGTCTCTTAAAAAAAAAAGGGGGGGGGCTGAGCACAGTGGCTCAGGCTATAATCCCAGCACTCTGGGAGGCCAAGGCAGGAGGATCACTTGAGCCTAGGAGAAAAAAATCAATAAATGAGTTGGGCATGGTGGTGTGTGCCTGTAGTCCCAGCTATTCGGGAGGCTGAGGTGAGAGGTAGGGGCTGTGGTGAGCCATGATCGTGTCACTGCCCTCAGCCTGGGTGACAGAGTGAATCTTCGACTCAAAAAAAACAGAGTGAGACCTCAACCCACCCTCAAAAAAGAGCCCAGGCAGTTTTCGAGTGTGCCTCAGTTCGATTCTCCTTCGCTCCCCCAGGACTCGCTGCACAGGTGTGCATGACCCACATCAGCCGGGGGCCATGGTGAACTGATCCAGTCTTTCTAGGACTCCCTCATCTCCCAAGTTTCCTTCAATAAACGTCTGCTGGTCCTCTGGTCTCCTCCGGGGCCACACCTTGGGCTAACAGAGCTGCCCTCTCCATTTGTTTCTTGCCAGTTTTGCTGCTTTTTCCTGACAATCTTGGCAGGAAATGCTTTCACCCTGTCCTGCAAAGGAGTCATACCTACCAGGAGGGCTAAAGTGAAAGGACTGACATTACCAGCTGCTGGCAAGGATGTGGAGAAGCCAAAACCTCACCCACTGCCGAAAGGAGAGAGAAACGGGCCACGCTGCTCGGTGGTTTCTTAAAAAGCGAGACATACACTCGCCACATAATTCAGCAACTACGCTTCTAGGATTCTAACCCCAGAGAAAACATATAGCCACAAAAGCAAGTGCGCACAAATATTCATGGCTGCATTATTTGCAATAGTCAAAAATTAGAAATAATCAAGGCTGGGCACAGTGGCCTATAATCCCAGAACTTTGGGAAGTCGAGATGAGAGGATTGCCTGAGACCACAGGTTCGAGACCAGCCTAGGCAACTTGGTGAGACCTCATCTCTACAATAAATTTTTTTAAAAATTTGCCGGGCATAGTGGCGTGTGCCTGTAGTTCCAGCTACTTGGAAGGCTGAGGTGGAAAGATCGCTGGAGCCCAGCAGGTGAAGACCTTGGTGGCCATGAGCGTGCCACTACACTCCAGTCTGGGCGACAGAGTGAGACTCCAACTAAAAATAAATAATTAATTAATTAAATAAAAGAAATAACCCAGTAATAACATCCAGCTATCAAGGAACAGGGCAAACAAAATATGGTCTAACCAAACAACGAAGTACTATTCAGCCATGAGAAGGAATGAATGACTGATATATAGCATAACACGAACTCAAGGACACTGAAGAAGTGAAAGAAGCTGGAACCAGAAGTCTCCATTTAATTCCATTCATGTGAAATTCCCAGGAAAGCTGCATCTCCAGAGACAGAAGGCAGATCAGTGTCTGCCTGGGGCTGGTGGGAGCCAGGATCGACCACAGGCAGAGAGAACTTTCTGGAGTAACGGAAATTGTCTACACATGGGTTGCGGCGATGGCGGTAAAACCATAAATGGACTAAGAATCTTGAAAACTGCATACTTAGATGGGGTGGATTTTTTTACTTTTAAAAATCGTGGCTGGGTTCGGTGGCTCAGCCTGTCATCCCAGCACTTTGGGAGGCCGAGGCGAGTGGATTGCCTGTGCCCGCGGGTTCGAGACCAGCCTGGGCAACCTGGCAAGACCTCATCTCTACAATAAGTCAAAAATTAACTGGGTGTGGTAGGGCATGCCTGTAGTTCCGACTCCTTAGAGGGCGCAGGCAGAAGGATTGCCAGAGCCCAGTGGGTCGACACTGGGGTGGCCGTGAGTGTGCCACTGCACTCCAGCCTGGGCGATGGAGTGAGACTCCAACTCAAAAAAAGAAAAAAAAGAATGCCAAGTCCCCGGCCCTGTCTCTCTGCTCTCTGAGCCCCACCAGTCGCCGCTGCCCCGAGCGCCACCTCCCGTGTCCCCACCACCTGCAGAGGAGTGGGGAGGCCGCGATTCACTCTGAAGTACTAGGACCACCACCTTCTCTGCCGTGCCCATCTCGTTCTCTGCCAGGCACTGGTACTGTCCCGCGTCATCCCTCTGTGGGTGGGCATGGGAGGGGAGCATGGCGTTCAGAGAGGAAGACCAGAGCTCAGACAGTTGGGCAGGGGACCACGACCCAGCCGGCCAGCAAGGGCTTAGAGCTTCGACCGCCCGGAGACATCCTGTTCCCCACAGCGCACCAGAGGGGCAGAAGACATGCAGAGAGACTCACACCCGGGACGGGTAGGGACTGAAGTCCTGCATCGTTGCCACTTGCTGGAACAAGCATGATTTAGATCCACTCCTGGAAAACTGTATCTATTGAAGTCTTAACTGTGCCATGGCATATTATTTGGGACTTCTCCCAAAAAAAAGGGTTCCATGGTCAAATACGTTTGGGAATCACTGACTTAAACAACACATCTCTGAGCTGTAGGACTTGTCAGGGCATTTGCTATGCCAGTGTGCACTGTGCGTCTTTCAGAAGGGAGATGGTTTGCAGCATTTCTCTAACCAAGGTGGCCAAGGAAGCTCGTTCCCTGGATTTCCTGACCTTGGATACACGATGGGACTCGGGAAGGGCACAGGCTGCATCACTTCTGCGTGGCAGCGCCACCATGAGATGGGGCTGGGGCAGTCTGAGGCCACCGTGCACACCTGGAAGATGATATCTGGAGGCCTGTTCCCAAGGGACCACTGGGGACAGCACAGTACAAAGTTAAGAGTGTAGATTTGAGGTCAGACCAACATGGAACTGAGTTCCAGCCCTACTGTCTACTGCACTGAACCCTTTATAAGACCATGCATTTCCAGGTCTCTGGAGCCTCAGTTTCCCCATCTCTAAAATGGGAATGATAACTGCTAGGATCGTCATGAGCGTTATCAACGCCAGTTAAGCGCACGGCATGGTACTCACGGTCCGTACTCGGGTAACAGTGGCCTTTGCTGCAGTTGCTACTCTTACTGTGGCTTTATTATTAGGTCCCATGATTATTACTACCCAGCGAAGGCTCCCAGGTGGGTGGGACCAAGGACCCTACGCCATGAACTTGAGCCAAGACTGACTTGTGGATGGCTGCACAATCACTGGAACTTGGGACACTGTGTGGGAGGTGAGCAGGGCAGCCCCAGTGCCCAGGGCTTAGGAAGCAGCAGGAGTCAGGAGACCTGGGGTGGGGTCCTGCCTCCCACACTTTCTGGCTGCGGGCCTCCCTGAGCCTCAGTGTCTTCATCTGCAAAATGGGGGCACTACTACCTGCCTACTGTGCCCCTGGGGCGGTTAGTAGCCTTTGGAGGGGGGGCATTATTCACAGATCATTCTTTTTTGTTGTTGTAGTTATTGTTTTTGAGTCAGAGTCTCACTCTGTTGCCCAGGCTGAAGTGCAATGGTACAATCACAGCTCACAACAGCCTTGACCTCCTGGGCTTAGGCGATCCTCCTGCCTCGGCCTTTTGAGGAGCTGGGGCTTCAGGCACATGCCACCATGCCCAGCTTGTTTTACTTACTTATGTATTTATTTTTGTAGAGACTAGGTCTCACTATGTTGCCCAGGCTCAAACTCCTGGGCTCAAGCAATCCTCCTGCCTTGGCCTCCCAAAGTGCTAGGATTACAGGTGTGAGCCACAGCACCTGGCCTACAGACCACTCTTCTTATTTTTTAATTTTAATTTTTTTAGTAAGGAGAAATTTATTAGGAGATAGGAAAGCCCCCAGCAGAGGGAGGGGTCCTGAAAGAGGGTTGCCCTGTTTTAATTTTTTTTTTAAGTCGGGACCTCATTCTGTTGGCCAGGCTGGAGTGCAGTGGCATGATCACAGCTCACCGCAGCCTCGACCTCCTGGGCTCAGGCAAGCCTTCTGCCTCAGCCTCCCAAGTAGCTGGGACTGCAGGTGCGCACCACCATGCCCAGCCAATTTTTTATTTTTGTAGAGACAAGGTCTCTGAAGCTCAGGCCGCAGACCACTCTTAAATACCTGGTGTGAGTCATCTCACTGATTTCTCACTATAAACCTATGAGGCAGAAGTAATTCTTAGTCTCACTGAATGGGTGGGATGACTGGTCGCCGGCTGCAGGTCACCCCGGGTGGCAGCAGGAGGGGGTCTGGGCTATGGGCAGGGAAGGGCTTTGTACACTGTAAAGGGGGGTGCCAACCTGAAGAACCTTCCCGAGCAGTCAGAAAAAGCATAGGGTTGCCCTGCACACCCCCCTCCCCCCAGCCCTCCAGGGTGTCCTGCCTTGCCTCGGTCTTGCAGATGGCCAGCAAGCCATTCTGCAGCCGGTGCCGGAGACGGCTGCCCCGCAACAAAAGGCCATCTTTGATCCAGCGGATGTCAGGTGCTGGGTCTCCACGGGCCTCACAGTCTAGCTGGATGCTGGCCCCCACGGGTTCCACCAGGTAGGAGAAAGCCTCCCCCTGCAGGACAGGAGCCTCTGCATGGGGATGGCACCAAACGAGGGATCGGGAAAGAAGTCACCTTCAGCCTCAACATCCTTTAAGCCTGTTCTCGAAGGCCTACCCAACAAAGGCTCCGGCTAGCCCAGCAGAGTTGTGCATAGTCAATGCATGAGGGACGGCAAGCCATGTCCGTGTCATGGGTCAAGTCACAGAGACTGGCAGTGGCTACCAGGAACTGTGCTGAGAAGGATTTGAAGCTGAGTGAGAATGGAGCTGTGATCTATGAGTGATGCCTGAGACGGGCGCAGGTGGGAGTGCAGTGGTACATGTGTCATGCATTCATTCTCACAGATGGATTACCCCAACTGCGGCATATCTAAGGACGTAGATTTGGAAATCAAGAAGTATAAGGACACCTCTGTTGGACACAGCCACCTGAAAAGATTCATGTGACTCTCAAAACACTCTTGGATGCCCTGTGCCGGCTTCCGTCCTTCCTAGTTTCCAGGCCAAATCTACCCAAATCTGAAGCTATGTCCTGGTGCCCGGGGCTGTGCTTTCCCTCCAGCCACACCCAGCCATCCTGAAGCTGAACATCTAAATCATAGTGTCACCAAGGGTGACTGTGTTGCTCTGGGGGGGTGGGCAGAGCACGGGACAACCGGAAGCCTGCAGGCACACCCTGGCCCCCATGCCCTCCTCCCCCCTCGGCACCCTTCCACTGCAGACCAGTTGGTCAGATTCCAATTCCACCTGCAGCCAGAGTGGTCTGCAGACCATAGAAAATACTGATGCCCGGGCCACCTGCCCCCAGAGTGGCTGGTTACTGAGTTGGAGGCAGAGCCTGGGCATCTGCATTGTATAAAGTGCTCTAGGGGATTCCAAAGCACGGCCAGAGTGGAGAGCCGTGAGCTGAGGACAAGCTGCCGGGCTCTTAGGACACCCACAGGACGGGCTCCACAGAGGCCCAGACGGGACGCCTACCCTTCACATGGACGAAGCTGACCGCCTGCACGCGGCCCACTCTGTTCTTGGCCCAGCAGACGTAGGTCCCACTGTCCTCTCTGGTGACCGCCGCCCGCTGCAGTGTGCTGGCCCCATCCTGTGCGGACACACCCACTGCAGAGGAGACGGACATGCCCCGGGGGCACTGTGAGTCCAGGTGCAGGGAGCTTCTGCCCTAAATGCCCCACTTGGGCCTGGGTACAAGCAGGTGCTTAATAAGGACACAGAAATGGAAGGGCGTGTCCCAGGAGGCACGGGCCACATTGGAGGTTGTGGTTAAAGACCCTGCATTTTGTCATTTTCAGGTGCACACCAAATTAGATGAGTGGTCAAGACTGGGTCTTTTGGGGCTTTTTTTTTTCTGAGTCAGGGTCTCACTCTGCTGCCCAGGCCGAAGTGCAGTGACATGATCACGGCTCATCAAAGCCTGCACCTCTTAGGCTCAGGCGATCCTTCTACCTCAGCCTCCCAAGTAGCTGGGACTGCAGGTGTGCACCACCACACCTGGCTAGTTTTTAAGGTTTTTTTTTGTAGAGATGAGGTCTCGCTATGTTTCCTAGACTGGTCTTAAACCCCTGGACTCAAGTAATCCTCCTGAATCAGCCTCCCAAAGTGCTGGGGTTATAGGAGTGAGCCACTGCGCCTGGTCAGCAAGCATTGATTGAGCACTTACTGTGTACTCCACAGCCCCTGCGGCTCCCTAGACATAACCCAGATACCAGGGGGCAGGACAGAAACCCTCAGGGAAAGAGGTTTCCAGAGGGCCCCATGAAGGGACCAGCACCTCTGGGCTAGGACACAGGCCTCCACCTCCTGGCCTTCAGGCCTCTGGGTTGAGTCGTCTTCTTGCAGGGGTCTCTTGCCAGCTCTGATAGGCAGCTTGTCACCTGGGTTTGCCCTGTCCCCCTGCACAGGGCATCTGGAGATCCAGAAGCCAAGGTCCTGCCCACTAGGTTGGGTCTCTCCACCCGCCCACCCTCCTCGGGGCCTCTGTTTCACCCGCCTCCGGCAGGCCTGGACCTGTGACTGACCGGTCATTGATGGTCCAGCGGAGGCGAGGGGTGGGGCTGCCCCGGGCTGCGCAGCGAAGCCACAGTGGGTCCCCAAGGCGCAGGCCGCGGTCCCCAGGCAGGGCGGTGAACACAGGCAGCGCCAGGACGGTGAGGTGCACACGGCGGTGGGCCCAGCTCACGGCATTCTCCACCATGCAGGCATAGGTGCCGGCATCCCGGCCCTATGGGCAAAGGGAGGTCAGCTGGGAACCACCCTCCACCCCTGCCCAGGCAGGAATGCCCTGGGAGCCATTGCCCTGCGGGCACTCACAGAGCATCCGGCCCAGAGATGTGCAGTGACTTGCCCAAGGTCACACAGCTGGCAGACAGGCGGTCGTTCCCCCTCCCCTCTCTCCAACTCTGGCACTTTCTGCAGCTGTCATGGGCTCTGCCCCTTCATAATCTAAGGCCTGATTGCATGATTGTGACAGGAACCGTTTAGTGAGCATCTACTGTGTGCCGGGCCCTGTGCTCACAACTTGGCCTTCACCAGCTCGTCCGAGCTGGAATTGCCTTGAGGAAGTCCTACTTCTGAAGCCTTTACAGAGAAGGCCGGCAGAGCCTCTGAGAGGCAGCTTCGGGCGCAATTAAGCAGGCCAGGGGCACTCACCCCTGCACTGCCTGGCTCCCTGGGTGGCAGAGACCCCGGGACCCTCCAGGTATGCGTCCTACTGAGCTCATGGGAGAGGAGCTCATTATGTAACTGGGGGGAATGGGAGGGAGACAGGAGGGGCCCACCCATATGCCTGGCCAAACACCGCCTCCAAACCAGGGAGGGCAGTGAATGTCAGCGTGTGGTTAAGAATAACGGGTATATTTTGGGGACACAAAGCTGTCGCCACGTCCCCCCTAAATCTGGGCTCTGCCTCTTGGGAACGGCATATCTGGGGACAGTTATGCACATTCGGAACCCTGGTATCCTCATCCATATTCAGGATAAGTCTTATCCCCCAGGTTCCTGGGACCCCAAGGATGTCCAGTGCTCAGCACAGAGCAGGAGAGGCAGGGTCTCCACACAGTGCCATCTGCCGTCCCTTGCTGTGCCCTGCAGCCGGCGCCTCACCTCCAAGTTCTTCACCAGCAGGTCCCCTGAAGACTGGATGTTGAACTTCCTCTCGGCCCCAGACAGGGGCTGGCCGTCCTTGTCCCAGGTGATGTGCGGGTCGGGACTGCCCCTGGCCGTGCAGGGCAGGAGGGCAAGGGAGCCTTCGGTGGAGGCCAGGTCAGGGAGGCTGGCCTCGATCACAGGCGGGGCTGCAGGCAAAGAGAGGCCCACTCGGGACTGGGGCTGGAGGAGGGCCCCCCCCGCCTCTGTGTCCCGTCCCCTTGGCCTTCCCTGCCTTCCGCTTCCCCACCACTTCAGGTCAGAGGTCACTGCCTGTGGTCAGGACGATGTGGGAACTCTGAGTTTGGTGAGGCTGTGACAGGGTGAGCTCTTGCACACATGTATACACACACACACCCCAAAAGCTGCAGGACAGAGGCCTTGGGCAGGCTCCACTTGGGCATGAGACCTCATGACGGTCCCCAGGGTCCCAAGCAGACCTGTCACCCAGCCTTCCCTGGGCAGCCACACTGGGGACAGAGTGAGTGTCCCTGGCTGGCCAGCTGGGAGTCTGGCTGGCCTGATGACTGGCTGTGCTCCTGGCCACAGGGAACAGGGACGAGCTGTACAAGGAGGCTCGGAGCCTCTCTGAGTTCACAGTCAGAGTCCAACCCCAGTGCCGCACAGCAGCCTGCGGGGATGGCCACCAGATGACCACAAAGCAGGTCCCATGGGTCACCTCACGACAGGCCCATGCCGAACAGTCCCAGCAAACTTCACAGACTGTGGTCAGTGATGGCCTTTGTCTTTGTCTTTGGTGAAACGATTCCTTCCTTGATTCCTTCCTTCCTCCCTCCTTCCCTCTTTTTCTTTTTAGAGACGAGGGCTCATTATGTTGCCCAGGCTGGTCTCCAATTCCTGGACTCGAGCAATCCTCTCACCTCAGCCTCCAAATTGCCGGGATGACAGGCACGAGCCACTGTACCAAGCATGCCCCTTAATTTGGAGACGATGACGGATCAAACTGAGGGAAGGATGTGTCGAATTGTGTGGGTGCAGGAAAGGCCAGAGACCACTGCCACGGCTGGACACCAGAGTGAACAGAGCGAATCGAGTGTCTCGGTGGGGCCAGAGGGAAGGCAGAGGGGACAAGAGGCTGTGTTTGAAGCGAGACCTCAGGTGCAAGGCGAGAGGCGGGTTTCCTTCATTCCTTCCAGGACCACGTGCCCAGCCAAGCGGGCGGGGGTGGGGCGATGGGAGGAAGGCATGCAGGGATGGGCCCTGCCACGGTCGGGGAAGGGGGAAGCTTGAAGATGCCTGGAAGCCCCGTGGTCACTTGGGGTCCCCAGGCACCACCAGCCGCGTTTTCCCCATGGCGCTGCCTGCGCTGTTCTGGGCGATGCAGAAATGGTTCCCAGCATCCTTGGGGCGGGCGTGGGCGATGTGCAGCTCCCCACTGGGTAGGACCCGGGCACCTGGATGTGGGGGAAGGAAACCAGACCTCGGACATCCCCCGGCCGGCCATCACCTGGTGGGGGGGGTGGAGGGCCCGAGGAGGGAAGGGGGCAGCTGGCTCCTCTGACAGGCAGAAGATGACTTGCTGGGGCTGCAGAGTGACCCAGTGATCGGAGGAGCCCGGAAACCTGGCCTGGAGACCAGCCCAGCTGCCTCCTGCCCCCTGCCCCCCCCACTCAGCCACCAAGTGAGAGCTCAGAGAGAATCTCAGGCGTTGGTGACGGCGGAAGGGAGGGGGGAGGCGGGGGAGGGCGTCTGGGCAGGCCAGAGGCCTTCTGGGACCAGGCGCAGGTCTGCAGAGTCCCCTGGGGCAGAAAGGGGGAGCCTCAGGCCCCACGTCTTCCCCTCCCCCAGGCTGGCTGGCAGGGAGACTCACGTGCAGGGACGCTGAGCCCTTCGCTCTGCCAGGTGATGGCCGGCGGGGGATGCCCGAGGCCTCACAGGGCAGCAGTACCTCCTCCTCCACCCCCGCCCAAACCACACTGGGCAGGGGCTTCACCACGGGGGAGGCTGCGAGGACAGGGGTGCAGAGGCCATGGGGGTGCCTTCAACACCAGCTCCTCCAACCAGGGGACCTCTGAGCATCAGAGAGAGAGGCCTCTAAAGGGAACAGGGAAGCCTGCGTGCGGTGGCTTATGCCTATAATCCCAGCACTTTGGGAGGCCAGGGCAGGAGGACTCTTGAGCCCAGCAGTTCGAGAACAGCCTGGGCAGCATGGCAAGACTTCACCTCTACCACAAAATTTTAAAAAATTCGACAGGCGTGGTGGCACACGCGCGTCCCAGCGGCTCGGGAGGCTGAGGAGGGAGGATTGCCTGAGCCCAGGAGGTGGAGGCTGTGGTGAGCTGTGACTGTGCCACTGCCCTCCAGCCTGGGCAACAGAGTGAGACCCTGACTCAAAAAATAAAATAACATAAATAAATAAAACAGAGGGAACAGGGAGTTCTGGAAACCTTGCATGGAGACTGCTTCTCGCTCCCAGAGGATCCCACTGGAGGCAGGTCAGGCATCTGGGACTGGGGCCTCAGTTCCATCCCGAGCCCCACCTGCCTCTGGCTCCCACCTGCTCCCCCGACCCTGGGGCCATGGACCCTTACCTTGCACAGTGAGGACCACGTGCTTGTGGGCCACGCCGAGTTGAGGGCTGTGCAGGTGTAGCCGCCAATGTGGATAGGCAGGGTGTGCCCGATCTCCAGGGCGCCTGTGGGCCAAGCAGTCATGGAGGGCATGAGGGCGAGGGGGTCAGGGACAGAGGGCCCGGGGATGGGCGCGGCATACCCGGCTGGCATACCCCCCTCCAACGTCGGTGTGTGCCACTCAGCCTGCCTCGCCTGCCCGCTTGTACGTGGTATGAGAGGGTCAGACGGCGTGGGAGCCTAGGTTCTAGGCCTGCCTCTGCTCCCAGCCCAAAGCATAATCATGCACGAGTTCCTTTTACTTCCTGGGTCAGAGAGGGCGAGGGCGTTCTCCCAGGTCACCCAGTGTGGGAACGGCAGAGCCAGGCCAGAACCTTCCCCCTTGCCTTCGCCCACCCTCCTAGGTCCCCAGTGGAGCGACTGGGGCTTCCCCGAACCTACCGGAAGGTGAGCCTTGGCAGCCACTTCCCTGCGGCCCCAGCTGGGCACGGCCGGGGCCGGCACGCCTGTGCTGTGGCATGTGAGCACAGCCGTCTGTTGAACCCGGGACTCTAATGAGAGAGATAGAGAGCACAAAGAGCCAGGTCCGATGCAAACACACGAGGGTCTTTATTCAGGCTCGAGTCTGGACTCACACCCGAAGCAGCAGCTTCAGGGACAAGAGCCCCGATTCATAATGGCAAGCAGTTTTTATGCACAATTACAGAGGGAGGGGAAAGAACTCCAAACTTGATTTTACATGATTGGGTAATTTCTCCTAATGGGTACGGGAACACTTGGTATTGGTGGGTGCTGCCCATGATTGACAGAAACCCACGTAATGGGCCGAGTGGAATGTTAGATAAGTTAGGTCCATGCAGTCCCTGCGTATGAAGTAACCTGAGCCGGCAGGCAAAGGGTTACATTAGCCCTTTAAGTTTCCATCCCAAGGTATGCTTAGGAAAGCTTGTTTGCTTAACATTTACATAACATAACATGGTCATTATGGGACACAAAAGCCAAACTTAACAAAGTTTTAAATATGATGCTGCAACATACAGTGATGTGGGGGTAGAAATCATATACTAATTCTGGGATTTATAAATATCACAAGCTTATTATAGCA
>NW_007249289.1:82373-91778 GCF_000164805.1 Carlito syrichta | reverse complement strand
TCTTTATTATCTTTGTACTGAGTTTTTTATTGAAAATTATCTCAATGAGGAAAATTACAAAGTGTTAACTGAACCAACCAAATGTCTGATATTTAACATTAGTAGCCATAGACTTTATTGAGCCACAGGCAACTTATTGAGCATGTGACATGTACAGCTCTATATACTAATAAGAGTAAGAGACCAATTGGTCATTTCTAACCAAAAATACTGAAACTCACCATCATCAGAAGACTCTTTGAGCAAGATCAGCCACATTTTGTATTTGAATGAGTGCAGTCACACATCCTCTGTTTTCTGGGCCTATTCCCCTTGCTGTATGAGGGATGTTGAACCCGGGACTCTAATGCGAGAGATAGAGACCACAAAGAGCCAGCTCCGATGCAAACACACGAGGGTCTTTATTCAGCCTCGAGTCTGGGCTCACGCCCGAAGCAGCAGCTTCAGGGACGAGAGCCCTGATTCATAATGGCAAGCAGTTGTTATGCACAATTACAGAGGGAGGGGAAAGAACTTTAAACTTGATTTTACATGATTGGGTAATTTCTCCTAATGGGTACGGGAACACTTGGTATTGGTGGGTGCTGCCCGTGATTGACAGAAACCCACTTAATGGGCAGAGTGGAATGTTAGATAAGTTAGGTCCATGCAGTCCCTGCATATGAAGTAACCTGAGCCGGCAGGCAAAGGGTTACATTAGCCCTTTAAGTTTCCATCCCAAGGTATGCTTAGGAAAGCTTGTTTGCTTAACATTTACATAACATAACATGGTCATTATGGGACAACAAAAGCCAAACTTAACAAAGTTTTAAATATCAATGCTGCAAACCCATACAGTGAATGTGGGGTAGAAAATCATATACTAATTCTGGGAATTTATAAAATATCACAAGCTTATTATAGCAAGGCGGTTACTTTTATAAAAGTCTTTGTTCCCTGCAGGTTTACATAGCCACTGCGTGTAAATTATCACTGGGATAAAAACCAGTGATAGAGAGCAGCTGGCGCCTCTGAGTCTGCTGCCACCTTGTAGGAATGTCTGAAAGGGGCTTATCGCTTTATCATTTACATCCCTGTTGTAAAAGCATAAGTTAGCCTGCTAATTTGGGGCTGACAATGCTTAACCCAAGAGTTCTAAATACAAACACTGCTTAAAACCCGACATATGCCTAATTCTACGGGGTCTGAGGTAGGATTTAAAGTACTAAAATTTCATAAAATACATGAGGTAGGAATACACAAAAATATAGTAAACATGAGGTGGGGATATATGAAATATAGTGAACTAAATGCTACTTTTACAGCAAATAAGTTTCTTGGTTTCCTGGGTCTCTCAATAGCATGCCCTTAACCTAAATCTATTGTTGTCCTCTCACCATCCTGGTTACCGTGAAGTCGGTCTGGTAGTTGGCGATGGTGGGGGCCACTAAAAGCCAGGACGAGGCTTGAGGGGCCCTCCTGGGGCACCCGAGAACTCATGGCCATGGTGGGGGAGGAGGCTAGGACACAAGGGCCGGGGCGGGAAGCAGGGCACCAGAGGAGAAGCCACATTCGCCCACTCAGCAAGCAGGTGGGGCACAAAGACAGTCACAGACAGCTTCCTCCCTCCCTTCCTTCCTCTCTCTCTCTTTGAACTCTCTCTCTGAGTCAGGGTCTCACTCTATCCCCCAAGCTGGAATACAGTGGCACAACCACCGCTCACCACAGCCCCCATCTCCTGGGCTCAGGCAATCCTCCCACCACGGCCTCCTGAGTAGCTAGGACTACAGATGCACGCCACCATGGTTAGATAATTTATTTTTTATTTTTTTGTAGAGATGAGGTTTTGCTATGCTCCCCAGGCTGGTCTCGAACTCCTGGGCTCAAGTGATCTTCCTGCCTCGGCCTCCCAAAGTGCTGGGATTACAGCCATGAGCTACCACACCCGACCACGGACAGCTTTCTATAGAGATGCCGGTCCCGTACTTCACAGAATGCAATTCCACGAGAGAAGGGGTTTTGTGGGAATTATCCTGCTCAGAGTCGGGGAGGCCAGAGAAGACCTCTGGGGGAAGCAGTGTTTGACCTGAGACCTGAAGGAAAAGCAGGTGTTGCCTGGGGGGAGGGAAGTGCCTGACAGAAGGGAACAGCATGTGCAAAGGCCTGAGGCAAGGAACAGAAAGCTGAGCCGCACCACTGGACCCCAGCACGAGGCAGGCCTGGGGTGAGCTGAGGGGGGCGCGGAGGGGTTAGCTGGGCCAGACCATAGGACGCTGCAGGCCCAGGTGAAATCCTGCATTCTATCCTCAGGGCAGTGGGCAGCCGTAGAGGGAGCGACTTTTAACTGGGTGATGATGTCAAATTTGGGTTTAGAACATTCTGGACTGGGGAGGGGCCTCTCCTGTGAGGTCCCATGTTCCAGGAGCTGCTTTGGAGCTAGGGTTATGTGAGTGAGCGAACGCAGGATTCAAGCGGGCTTCCTGGAGGAGGTTCTATGCAACGGAGGAAGGCTGGAAGGAGTCAGCCAGTTCCCTGCAGGCAGGAGAGCCCCCGAGAACGGGAAGGCACTGCCCCCACCCGGAGCCTCCTCACCTCCTGCCCCGACTCACCTAGGACGGTCACCTGGTCGAGCTCCGGGCCTCACCCACCCGTTGCTCCCCACACACTCAAACTGGGCGGAGTCCTGGGGCCGCAGGAGCAGGCATTGGAGGGCAGGAGCCTGGGACGGACAGACAGGCGGCTGGTGACCTGCTGGGCTGACCCAAGCCGGCCATGGCCTTCCTGTCAGGCAGCCTCGACTTGAGGGGGGGGTCTCACAACCATTTCCCCTTCCTGTATCTAGGCCCCAGGCCTGACTCTAGGAGTGTCTTCAAGAAGTTTTTACCCCTAAGAGCCTGGCTGTTGGGTTTGCGGGTGATTTGCATTTTCCTCCTTGTGTCTCTTTCCTTCTTTCTTTTTTGTAATCAGGGTTTCTCTCTGTTGCCCAGGCTGGAGTGCAGTGGCACAATCATGGGCACTGCAGCCTCAACCTCCTGGGCTCAGGCAATCCTCCGACCTCAGCCTCCTGAGTAACTGGGACTATAGGCGCACGCCCCCACACTCAGCTCATTTTTTGATTTACTATAGAAAGGAGGTCTCGCCAGGTTGCCCAGACCGGTCTCGAACCTGCGGGCTCAGGCAATCCTCTTGCCTCAGCCTCCCAAAGTGCTGGGATTACAGGTGTGAGCCACCACGCCCGGCTATCCCTGTTTCTCTATGACCCTGTGAGTTTGCTGCAACCACCATCTACGATCATTTGTATAACAGTAAGCACAGTCACGTTCCCAGTTAGAAATCTCCGGCTCACTGAGCGTCTGTTCTGATATCAGCTCCGTGACGGCCTGGTACTCAACACAACCAAGATTCGGGGAACTCACTGCTGACTGGACTCCTTCAGTGCTCCCGGTGGTCATTTAACGATCAGCTGCCTCTGAGAATTTGAGAGACCGAAGCTCCCTGAGTGGTCACGTGCCCAGACTCAGTGGCACGAGCTCAGGGTTTCACGATCTGTTTGTATTTTTTTTATTTTATTTTTGAGTCAGAGTCTCACTCTGTCACTCAGGCTGGAGTGCAGTGGCACGATCACAGCTCACTGCAGCCTTGACCTCCTGGGCTCAGGCGATCCTCCTTCTTCAATCTCCTGAGTAGTGGAGACTGCGGGTGTGAGCCACCATGCCCGGCTAATTTTTATTTATTTCTAGAGACAAGGCCTCACTTTGTTGCCCAGGCTGCTTTCGAACTCCTGGCCTCAAGCAGTCCTCTGCCTCAGCCTCCCAAAGTGCTGGGATTACAGGCATGAGCTACTGTGCCCAGCCCTACATTTTGTTTTTAGACAAGTAGTGACTGTGATGGACACAGAAGTCAAATGTGTTCTCTGTTTGGTTGTATTTCCCCCATGCCCTCACCCCCACCTCCTTCCCAGCCCCCAGGGTTGAGACACAAGTTCTGGTCCTGAGACCCAAGTGCATTCCGCCCCCTCGGTGAGCCTGGCCCGCCCCCCACCCTGAGTGTCTCAGGAAGCCACCTCGAAGACCAGCTGGTTACCAGTAGGCGCCCTGCTGCAGGCGGAAGTCCAGTTTCTGTGCATCCTTCCACCAGACTGCCAGAGGTTTGGGGGAGCCGCTGGCCTCACAGGACAGCGAGGCCAGAGTGTGGGCGGTCAGGGTCAGGTTGGAGGGGCCCGGGGCGATGGCCAGAGGCTCCGGGGAGGGGGCAGTGGTCAGGAGACAGGAGCAGGAGGGGTGTGGCTGAGAGCTCTGAGGCTGTGCCCAGAGGCCAAGCCAGGGCCACCACCACCAACCCATCCCCAAGGGTGCAGAGAGGGAGGGGCCGGGGACACTCCCAAGGGAGAGGCTCCCACAGTCTCCTGGAGCTCATCCCAACCCTGGCACCCCTGCCCCACCTCTCCCTGGCCCATTGGCCTCCACTGAGGCTCATGCCTACCAGTGTGGCCTCCCATTAGAGTGAGGGAGATTCTAGCCTCTGACTCGAGTGATTTTGCTTTGTCTTGAGACAGGCTCTCACTCTGGAGTGTAGCGGCACAATCATAGCTCACTGCAGCCTTAAGCTTCTGGGCTCAAGTGATCCTCCTGCCTCAGTCTCCCAAGTAGCTGGGACTACAGGTGCATGCCACCACACTTGGCAAATTTTAAAATTTTTTTGTAGAGTCACAATCTCGCTATGTTTCCCAGGCTGGTTTTGAACTCCTGGGCGCAAGCGATCCTCCTGCCTCAGCCTCCCAAAGTGCTGGGATGACAGGCACGAGCCACCGTGCCTGACCCAAAACTTTTACTGTTGGGCTTCATAAGCCATTTGAAGGCCGCTGCTCTTGGTTCCTGACAGCTGGGTTGACCAGATGCTAGGCAGGACTGGACCCTGGCAGGGACTGGATGCTGAAGGTGGGGAACACGCCCTTCTCTGGCCCACCTCCCGAGACCTAGAAGTCACAGCCTTGCTGATCAGAGCTGGTGGAGTTGGACGCCAGGCAGAGGTAGTGGCCGGCGTCCTGGGCCAGGACTGGCTGGATCCTCAGGGAACCCTTGGGCAGAGCTTCCAACCTGGAATGAGGGAGGTGTTGCCACGGAGACTGGCAGGCCACTGGGGCCTGAGAGGGGCTGTCCCAGCAAGCTCCCTCTGGCCCCCATTCTCCCAGCAAGAGAAGGCTAACTCTGGAGTCAGAGTCCTCCGTCCCCAAGGTCAAGTTCACAGCCATGGGCCGTTCCCCACCTCCTGAGCCAGCATTAGAAAGATCCAGAGAGGGTCTGCTTTGGCCTTCCATGCTCCCGCTTGGGTCTGTCCTCTCCTGAAAGGCAGCGGGCAGCGGCCCCCCAACTCCTTCTGAGGGTGGCCTCTGGGTCTGAGAAATGCCCTTGCCAAGGGCCATGTCCATACTGTGCAATCCCGCCCCCAGCCACAGCTGATTGGCCTGGGCATGTGCACGTTATTCAGGCTGGGCCAGTGGCATTCTCTGCCCTGGGAATTTGGAAATGGGTTCCCAGATAGCTTGCTAGGCTCCACAGAGGATATGAGCTGAAGGAGCTGCAATCTTGGGGGCCGTAGCGGTGTCGGGGGCATTTTGCCATGTTCGCAGAAGAATGTGAGAGAGAGAGAAAGAAAAAGACATGAAACCCACACACAGAAGAGATTTGCAAGAGCCCTCAGCGAGTGGCTGGCCCGTCCTCGTGTTCTGAGAGCCACCCATGTCCTGATGATAACGTCGCTTTTCAGCTCCAACTGCCCAAGTGGGTGTCCGTTCACGACCCGCAGAGGCACCCGAGACCCTCCCTTCCTCCCAGCTCCCACCTGGGGCTCCCGGGATCCCAGGGGGCTCTGTCCTTCCACCAGCTCACGAAGGGCGGGAGTGTGCCATTGACCTGACAGGGCCGCAGGGCCGTCTGGTTGGCTGATGCGTTCACCGTGGACCAGCTGGATGGTGGGCACCGCCGGGGAGGGACACGGAGGGAGTGGGGCGGGGAGCCTGTGGCTCTGTGGGGGTGGGGGGACGGGCGGGCCACACTCGCTGTGGATGTCCACGCGGAAGGCCTCGCTGGTGCTGCCTGCAGCGTTGCGGGCTGTGCAGCTGTAGTCGCCACTGTCCACCGCGCTTAGGGCCTGGAGCTGGAGGAACCTGCCCTGCTTGGGGAACTGGGTGTGGGCGTCCGCCAGCAGAGCCCACAGGGGGAGAGATGCCCATCAGTCCCCAGACACCAAGGAACCTGGGAGGCTGGGCGGTGGCCTCCATTCGAGGCTGGCCTCAGTGCCCAGCTGAGGAGACAAACGCTCTTCCAGGAGGAAATGGGCCCCCCGTCCCTAGAGCCAAATGTACAGTCCGTGAGTCCACAGGAGCAAGCTGGTCCCGTTTGAGGGATGAGCACAGAGAGGCTCAGTCACTGGCCCCAGGACACACGGCCACTCTGTATAACTTGAAGGAACTGTGGCAAGAACACTGGGATGTGCTTCAGCAACCCTGTGCGCCCAGAGTTGTGCCTCAGTGTCCCCATCTGTAAAATGGGGATGCCAATAACCACAGCGGTGGGGGATGTCCCAAAGTGCTGCTCAGAGCAGCCCTTGGCACCCGGGATCTGGCTTGCTCAGGGTCTGGGGCCTGTGAGAGACAAAAGGCAGCGCCCTGGGGTCCTCTGCCTGGCGCCCACCTGCAGCAGGACGCCGTCTCACTGCCCCTCGATCTCGGGCGCTGGTTCCACCTCCTGTCCTGTTTTCCTTCCTATGCAGCTAGGGACCCAGGATTCAAACTCAGGCTGCGAAGTCTGTCATCTGCCTTCCCAGCCAAGCCATGCCCCTCTCTGGAAGTCTCTCCCTCCATCTCATTCTTGCTTTGGGGCTGGTGCAAGGCCTGTCTCTTCCAGGAAATCCCCCTTGACTGCTCCTCTGGCCTGGATGGGGAGTGTCCTGGTTTTGGCATCCGCCTGGGCCCTGACCCTGAGGAGGAGCTCAGCCAAGCCTTGCCCACTGCCCGCTGGGCCTGGGGAAGCCGCAGCTCTACCCCCATCCCCCGGTCTCACCTCGCACCCCTGGGCCGGGCACCAGCACCTGAATGTCCTCCACCAGGAGCACCCGCCTGGCTCTGCTGCTGTCCTCTGCCCTGCTCAGGGCCTACCGGTCCTTATGCCAGGTGACGCTGGGCTGGGGGGTGCCCCGGGCATCACAGAGGAGCTCCATGAGGGTTCCGGGGGTGGGCAACAGCTCCGCAGACTGGCCCGTGGCCTCGGTGTGGGGGGACTCTGCAAGACACCCAGGGGTGGGTCTGCCCTGGCCCGGGGCGCTGTGGGCTGGGGTTTCTCCTGTGTCCCCACCCCACCTTCCAGATGCGGGCAGCAGATGGGGTGAGGAGTGGAGAAGGGGGTGGTGTCAGAAGGGCCTGGAAACCTCAGAAACCGTGGACCCATCTTCCAGGGACGATTATTTGTGCTTTACTGTATTTTGTTCTTCTGAGTCAAGGTGTCACTCTGTTTGTTGCCCAGTCAGGAGTGCCATGGCACGGTCAGGCTCATTGCAGCCTCCAACTCCTGGGTTCAAGCAATCCTCCTGCATCAAACTCCCAAGTAGCTGGAACTACAGGTGTGTGCCGCCACACCCAGCTAATTTTTAAATTTTCTTCGTAGAAACAGCGTCTCACTATGTAGCCCAGGCTGGTCCTGAACTCCTGGGTTCAAGAGATCCTCCTGCTTTGGCCTCCCAAGGTGTTGGGATTACAGGCGTGAGTCACCACACCCGGCTCACTTGTACTTTAAAGCCAGCGAGGACGTGGGATGGAGGGGGACACACAACCGACACCCATTTCGCCACTCTGACACTTGCTGATGTGGTGCTGAGTCTCGGGCCTCTGCCCCCAGATTTCAGCAGCTCTTGCTTCTGCCACCAAGGTTAGGTGGACAAGACAGGACACAGCCCCAAGAAGATCAGACATCTCGGCCACCCTCTCCCCACAGGCCAGACCAGTGATGTCCTCCATTCATAACCAACCTGGTCTCTGAGGCCCGCTCCCAGCTGGGAACTAACCTCCCTCACTGTTGCCCCTAGAACCTCCCCCGCCCCCAGCTGGAGAAGCCGTCTGAGGACCCACCCATGATGGTCAGCTGGAAATGCCTCCTGGCCTCCCCCGCTTCGCTCGCAGCCAGGCGGGAGTAGGTTCCCACGTCCCTGGCTCCCACTGTCTCCAGCTGCAGGCTGGGACGTTGCTTGAGGCCCTGAGACAACAGGGGCTCCCCGTTCTTCATTCAGGACACAAGGGGCTGGGGGATGCCCCAGGCCTCGCATGGGAGGGCCACTGGCAAGCTGCGGACTGCCACCACGTCATTTTGGAACTCCACTGGCTCCAGGATGGGTGGCACTGTGGAGGGCGACAAGCCGGGCAGGAGCCCCTTAGTTCCATGACAAGCGGCCCCAGGACCTTTGCATGAGTTGTTCCTATTGGCCAGAATGCCTCTGACCTAAACAAGTCCTTCTCATCGCTGGTACTCAGCACAGACCTCACCTCCTCGGGGAAGCCTCCCCGGATCCCCCAGGCCAGTTGAGATACCCTCCTCTGTGCTCCCACAGCATCCTGTCGGTCCTCTGGTGTCACTAGTTGCCTGGAATCACGATTGTCCCTTACAGAGCTGTTTCCCCACTGGCCTCCTGAGGGCAGGCAGGGGCCACTCTGTTCCCCACCTGTCCCGTGTCCCCAGCACACCAGACGCAGTTGGGAGAGGAATGAATGCGCGCCCCAGTGAACCAAAGACACTTCCGTTAGCTAGCAGAGGGGCCCAGGGCCTGGACTCTCACTTGCCAAGGCCAAGACCCCCTTTGCTCACCCCCTGCTCCATACTGTGCACCTGCAGAGTGAAGTTCCTGTCTGCCACACCAGCGGAGCTCGCAGCCACACAGGTGAAGACCCCGGCATCGACTGGCTGCACCTGGGAAATTCTGGATCCAAGAGAAAGGACAGGGTAGAGGAGAGAGAAAATAGGGAGGGGGCGGCGGTGAGGAGGTTTAACAGAATCTTGCTTTTCTTTAAACTATCTTTTTATAGCAAAAACAAAACAACAAAAACACCCAATGTTAAAACCGCAGTAAACTTACAAACTTGAAAAAATTAGACACTTCAGGGAGGCAATAAACTTCATATGAAAGCAATATATTCCAAGTTTCAAAGATCTGACAAGTTCTAGAGAGTATCTTTCATCAGTAGATGGAAACTTTCAAGCTGCATGATCTTCTGCCACGTAGGTCTGAGTGTCATTCACTGAATAAACAGAACCGAAATGTTTTTAAATTTGCATTTATATATACCATATACCTCAGCAAAGTTGAGTAGTTTTTAGATAATGAGCCATATTTTTAAAAATAATTCGATTATATAAGATAGATAAAAGACAGTATCACGTG
>NW_007249289.1:80325-82353 GCF_000164805.1 Carlito syrichta | reverse complement strand
TTTTTCTTTTTCTTTCTTTTCTTTTCTTTTTTTTTTTTGAGTCCGGGTCTCACTCTGTTGCCCAGGCTGGAGTACAGTGATGCAATCATGGCTCACTGCAGCCTCGACCTCGTGGGCTCAGGTAACCCTCCTGCCTCAGCCTCCTGAGTAGCTAGGACTACAAGTGTGTGCCACCACACCTGGATAATTTTTGTCGTTGTTGCTTTTTTCTTTTTTTTTTTTGAGTTGGAGTCTCACTCTGTTGTCCAGACTGGAGGGCAGTGGTACATTCCCAGACACTGCAACATCGACTTGCTGGGCTCTGGCAATCCTTGTGCCTCAGCCTTCCAAGTAGCCGGAACTACAGGTATGCACTACCACACCCGGCTAATCTTTTTGATTTGCTGCAGAGATGAGGTCTCGCCAAGTTGCCCGGGTGGGTCTCGAACCCAGGGTTCAGGCAATCCACTCGCCTCAGCCTCCCAAAGTGCTGGGATTATAGGTTGAGCCACCGAGCCTGGCCTGTTTGTTTGTTTGTTTGTTTTTAATAGAGATGACATCTTGCTATGATGTCTTGAGCTCCTGGGTCCAAGCCATCCTTCCGCCTCGGCCTCCCAAAGTGCTGGGATTACAGGCACGAGCCACTGTGCCTTGCCCCTTTTCCATCTCCCTAATGGCTTAGAAGCCAGGGACGGTGACTCTGAGTCCAGCCTCTGCTTAATCCCTTTCCTGACTGCCCAGTGCCCAGGATAAAGCCCCAAACTGCCCCTCCCAGAGTCCCCACCCCCACTGCCTGCTCTGACCCATCTCCCTGGGCAGCCAGGCCTCCTGTCTCCGAAATTCCAGAAGTTGCCTCGCAGGGCCAGCTTACCTGCCCTTCCAAGATGACCCCTCCTATCTCTGCGGTCTATGTTCCCACTTCCTCCCAAATTTCCTTTAGCCCTGACGGCTCCCTCTACTCTGCTCGTGCGAAGGTCGCCAGTGATGATGGCAACACCACAGCCCAGGGCCCATCTTCTGGCCTCATCCCCCTCCCTCCCCGAAACATGACTGCAGCCCCCATCCCCTCCTATCCCTGTCCACCCCTCTCTGGGGCCTTCGGGCCCGCCCTGACATGAGCCGCTGGGGTGTGCTCCACAACCATGCCAGCCCTGGCCTCCACCCCGCCCATTGGCTGGCATTCCCTGGATGTCGGTTCTGCACCAAAGGGCAATGCCTGCCTGTCACTCCCTACCTGAGGTTGTACCCACAGCCATGGAGGTGGGTGTGCTGGGACAGCGGCAGGCAGACCGTCCTTGGGCCAGCTCATGGGCACGTGTGGGGAGCCCTGCACGGGGCACGCCAGGGTCGCGGGCTCGCAGGCCTGCTCACTAGGGTCCCTGAGTCGTCTGTGCCCTCGCTGGTGGGAGGAACTGAGAGCAGACAGAGGGGATAATGGGATAGTGAGGGGCTTTGGGGGAAGGGTGGGCCCCGGGACCCCTCCCTCCCTCCCGGGGAATCCTGGGAGTCGGCACCAAGACCCGGACTTCTGCCCAGCAGCTGCTGCGGCCTCCCCCTGTGTGAAGGCAGAGACCACTGCGGGGGGACACAGCCTCAGCCCCGACTCTCCCCTACACCCTGGGCTGGAGCAGTTGGGCCTCTAGTTTAAAGGAGAGGCACGGGGGTGGGGTCAGACCTGCAGCCTGGGGGGCAGTGTGGGCGTGGCTCCAGTGTCGCCAGCACCCTCCAGAGGAGACACACCCCCAGTCGCTGCTCACCGGGCACATGCAGCGTGCAGCCTGGCAACCCCCTGGCGGGTTGTGGGCCACACAGGTGCAGGCGCCCGAGTCCGAGGCCCACAGGCCCTTCGGCACCAGAGAGCCGCTGTCCTGGTAGAAGCTGCCGGGAGGAAGGGGTGGGGGTGAGAGTCTGCAGGCCCTGCCAGGTTTGGGGGTGAGGGTCTGTGGGTCCTGCCCCGGTGGGGGGAGGGTGGGGTGATGGGGTGGGCAGGCCTTGCCGTAGGGAAGGGAGAGAGGGGCGTTGGGGGGACGTGCTTTGTTGCAGGGGGAT
>NW_007249289.1:80061-80305 GCF_000164805.1 Carlito syrichta | reverse complement strand
TGGGGGCGGGCCTTACCGCAGGTGGGGCCCCAAGCTCCGAGCCAGTGGGCGGCTGTCCTTCAGCCAGGCCACCTCCGGTGGTGGCTGCCTGTGGGCCTCACGTTCCAGCCTCACCTGCTGCCCTTCCAAGACATGGCGCTCCTGGGGCGCACCTGAGCTCTGGATCCGGGGGGCCGCTGCGGCGGGGGCTGCGGTGAGGCATGGATGGCAGCGGGGGCTGCCGTGGGGTGGGGCGTGGAGGGGC